>NC_069500.1:410180343-410205343 GCF_027579735.1 Bombina bombina
TGGGCAAATCTTGCCAAGTCAAGATGTGCCATGCTGATAGACTCATACCCAAAAAGAGTGCTGTAATGAAATCAAAAGGTGCTCCAACAAAGTATTAAAGGGTGTGTACACCTAAAACCTTCACCTAAAAGATTTCAGTTTGTTTTTCAATTGAGTTGTACAGTATGTATGTGTATATATATGTATATGTGTGTGTGTGTATGTGTGTATGTATATATATATATATATATATATATGTATATATATGTATATATATATGTATATATATATGTATGTGTATATATATATGTATGTATGTATATGTATATATATATAATTTTCTTCTATTATCGCTTACTCACACACAATGGGGGAAATATTTCCCTGGAAATGTCCCCTCCAGCTGATTTGGAGCACTGCAACATCTGGGTATCATCTCTTTACACTATGATTTTGGATATTATATATCTAATTTGCAAATCTGACCCAGAATCCTCTGGTGCATTGGTAACTATAAAAACAGGGATGCTTGCCTAGATGTGTTCTCACTTATAGAATATATATAATATAAAATCAAATAATTTGAGTTTTATAATAGATAGCAAGAGAAATCAGATAGTAGTTTGGTCTTGTTAGATCTCATCTAAGCATAATAGATTGCTATATTTATATGAAAAAAACAAAATGAACCTTTGCTCTAGAACCATGTACAATATGTATGCCTGCCCAATGACCAGAGCTGTATAGGCTGCTACCCAGTTGCGTATGCTGTTTAGTGGACCATATTATCTATTAGAAGGGAAAATGCATGTTCTCGCCTTAATTTGCTAGGTTCTGAGCAGGAGATAATTTATTTGTACTAATCCGTTTAAAGCAGCTCATCTGTACGTCAGCCGTACTATGTGTGAACAGATGACTGTGAATATGGAGTGCAATGAATTTTAAATGCACTGATATTACAATTGTGGCAAAGAACAAAGTGCTCATCAGTTTAAATACAAGAATTATTTTCTCTCCTCCGGAAATAAGCAATAAAATGCTAATTCTTCACTGTGTAGCTTTAGCAGTAAAGATCACTTTTACTGGCAGTTAGATCCACCAGCTTGTTATTTTATAGGTTAGGAAAAGGTCAATAAGCTCTTCAGTATGAATGTTCCAGACTAAAACTTGCTATATTTAGCATACCACTTATTGCTTATGGAATGGGAGCTGAGAGATGTGGTGCATTTTGTCTGATTACTACATTTTGTGCTTTATCTGATTTAAATATTATGACACTTTTGGATTGACTGATCATAACTTGCTTGTGTTCAGTCACACATTGGCAGTGTTTCTCCCAGGACTTAAATGCTGGTAAAATTTAAGCCAACATTAAAGTTACTTTATACACTCATTTTTTCTTTGCATAAATGTTTTGTAGATTATCTATTTACATAGCCCATAAAGTTGTGTTTTTTTAAAATGTACAGTTTTGCTTTTTTTAAAAAAAATAAAATTGCTCTGATTTTCAGACTCCTAACCAAGCCCCAAAGTTTTAGGAGAATACCGTCAGCTACCTACTTCAGCTTGCTCCTGTTTGTGTAAAGGGTCTTTTCATATGCAAAAGAAGGGGGGGGGGTGTCTTATTTCTCACTTGTAGTGGGCTTTCCAACTGCCTTCAACAGAGCTAAACTGAGAGCTTCTAAGTAAGTTTTTTTAATCTGTTTTATACTAGATTTTTATATCAGTATCTGTGCATTTTATTCTTTATAGTAGTGTCTGTTACATGCAGTTATACGAAAATGAGTGTATACTGTCCCTTTAAGCTAAACTCTATCTTATATAAAAAATGTATATGTTTATTACACAGAATATTAAATAACTGTTAAATCATGCAGTTAATGTATGCATTGGATAGCAGAAAATTGTATTATTTTGCAAAGTATTACACTGCTCCCACCTGTCTACTTAAAGGGATTCTAAACCCAAATTTCTTCTGTTAAGTGTGATCAGTCCACGGGTCATCATTACTTCTGGGATATTACTCCTCCCCAACAGGAAGTGCAAGAGGATTCACCCAGCAGAGCTGCATATAGCTCCTCCCCTCTACGTCACTCCCAGTCATTCTCTTGCACCCAACGACTAGATAGGATGTGTGAGAGGACTATGGTGATTATACTTAGTTTTATATCTTCAATCAAAAGTTTGTTATTTTAAAATAGCACCGGAGTGTGTTATTATCTCTCTGGCAGAGTTTGAAGAAGAATCTACCAGAGTTTTTGTTATGATTTTAGCCGGAGTAGTTAAGATCATATTGCTGTTTCTCGGCCATCTGAGGAGAGGTAAACTTCAGATCAGGGGACAGCGGGCAGATAAAAACTGCTACATACCTCTATGCAGATTCATCTTCTGACAATGGAATTGATGAGAAAATCCTGCCATACCGATATAATGTCATGTATGTATACTTTACACTTCAGTATTCTGGGGAATGGTACTTCACTAGAATTACACTGTAAGAAATACATAAAGCTGTTTAATAACTAGAGATTATGTTTAACGTTTTTGCTGGAATGTAAAATCGTTTTCATTTACTGAGGTACTGAGTGAATAAATGTTTGGGCACTATTTTTCCACTTGGCAGTTGCTTAATCTGTTTTCTGACAGTTTCTGTTCTCCCTCACTGCTGTGTGTGAGGGGGAGGGGCCGTTTTTTGGCGCTTTTACTACACATCAAATATTTCAGTCAGCAACTCATTGTATTCCCTGCATGATCCGGTTCATCTCTACAGAGCTCAGGGGTCTTCAAAACTTATTTTGAGGGAGGTAATTTCTCTCAGCAGAGCTGTGAGAATTATAGTTTGACTGAGATAAAAAACGTTTATTCTGTAATTTGTTTCCTGCTTTCAGAATTTGTTATCTTTGCTAATGGGATTAAACCTTTGCTAAAGTTGTGTTATTTACAAGGATTGAGGCTATAACTGTTTCAATTTATTAATTTTCAACTGTCATAGATCTTCTGTGCTTCTTAAAGGCACAGTACGTTTTAATATTATTCTAATTGAATTGTATTTCCAAGTTACAAGTTTATTTGCTAGTGTGTTAAACATGTCTGATTCAGAGGATGATACCTGTGTCATTTGTTGCAATGCCAAAGTGGAGCCCAATAGAAATTTATGTACTAACTGTATTGATGCTACTTTAAATAAAAGTCAATCTGTACAAATTGAACAAATTTCACCAAACAACGAGGGGAGAGTTATGCCGAATAACTCGCCTCACGTGTCAGTACCTACATCTCCCGCTCAGAGGGAGGTGCGTGATATTGTAGCGCCGAGTACATCTGGGCGGCCATTACAAATCACATTACAGGATATGGCTACTGTTATGACTGAGGTTTTGGCTAAATTACCAGAGCTAAGAGGTAAGCGTGATCACTCTGGGGTGAGAACAGAGTGCGCTGATAATATTAGGGCCATGTCAGACACTGCGTCACAGGTGGCAGAACATGAGGACGGAGAGCTTCATTCTGTGGGTGACGGTTCTGATCCAAACAGACTGGATTCAGATATTTCAAATTTTAAATTTAAACTGGAAAACCTCTGTGTATTACTAGGGGAGGTGTTAGCGGCTCTGAATGATTGTAACACAGTTGCAATACCAGAGAAAATGTGTAGGTTGGATAAATATTTTGCGGTACCGACGAGTACTGAGGTTTTTCCTATACCTAAGAGACTTACTGAAATTGTTACTAAGGAGTGGGATAGACCCGGTGTGCCGTTCTCACCCCCTCCGATATTTAGAAAAATGTTTCCAATAGACGCCACCACAAGGGACTTATGGCAAACGGTTCCTAAGGTGGAGGGAGCAGTTTCTACCTTAGCTAAGCGTACCACTATCCCGGTGGAGGATAGCTGTGCTTTTTCAGATCCAATGGATAAAAAATTAGAGGGTTACCTTAAGAAAATGTTTGTTCAACAAGGTTTTATATTGCAACCCCTTGCATGCATTGCGCCGATCACGGCTGCAGCGGCATTCTGGATTGAGTCTCTGGAAGAGAACATTGGTTCAGCTACTCTGGACGACATTACGGACAGGCTTAGAGTCCTTAAACTAGCTAATTCATTCATTTCGGAGGCCGTAGTACATCTTACTAAACTTACGGCGAAGAATTCAGGATTCGCCATTCAGGCACGCAGGGCGCTGTGGCTAAAATCCTGGTCAGCTGATGTTACTTCTAAGTCTAAATTGCTTAATATACCTTTCAAAGGGCAGACCTTATTCGGGCCCGGGTTGAAAGAGATTATCGCTGACATTACAGGAGGTAAAGGCCATGCCCTGCCTCAGGACAAAGCCAAAGCCAAGACTAGACAGTCTAATTTTCGTTCCTTTCGTAATTTCAAAGCAGGAGCAGCATCAACTTCCTCTGCACCAAAACAGGAAGGAGCTGTTGCTCGCTACAGACAAGGCTGGAAACCTAACCAGTCCTGGAACAAGGGCAAGCAGACTAGGAAACCTGCTGCTGCCCCTAAAACAGCATGAATTGAGGGCCCCCGATCCGGGATCGGATCTAGTGGGGGGCAGACTTTCTCTCTTCGCCCAGGCTTGGGCAAGAGATGTTCAGGATCCCTGGGCGCTAGAGATATCTCAGGGATACCTTCTGGACTTCAAATACTCTCCTCCAAGAGAGAGATTTCATCTGTCAAGATTGTCAACAATCCAGACAAAGAAAGAGGCGTTTCTACGCTGCGTACAAGAGCTCTTGTTAATGGGAGTAATCCATCCAGTTCCACGATCGGAACAGGGACAGGGGTTTTACTCAAATCTGTTTGTGGTTCCCAAAAAAGAGGGAACTTTCAGACCAATCCTGGACTTAAAGATCCTAAACAAATTCCTAAGAGTTCCATCGTTCAAGATGGAGACTATTCGGACAATTTTACCTATGATC
This sequence comes from Bombina bombina, assembly GCF_027579735.1. Classification (NCBI taxonomy): domain Eukaryota; kingdom Metazoa; phylum Chordata; class Amphibia; order Anura; family Bombinatoridae; genus Bombina; species Bombina bombina. The sequence continues at coordinate 410,185,249 of NC_069500.1, forward strand.
CAAGAGGGTCAGTACATGACCACTGTAGATTTAAAAGATGCTTACCTTCACATACCGATTCACAAAGATCATTATCGGTACCTAAGGTTTGCCTTCCTAGACAGGCATTACCAGTTTGTGGCTCTTCCATTCGGATTGGCTACAGCTCCAAGAATCTTCACAAAGGTTCTGGGTGCTCTTCTGGCGGTACTAAGACCGCGGGGAATCTCGGTAGCTCCATACCTAGACGACATTCTGATACAAGCTTCAAGCTTTCAAACTGCCAAGTCTCATACAGAGTTAGTGCTGGCATTTCTAAGGTCACATGGATGGAAGGTGAACGAAAAGAAAAGTTCACTCGTTCCACTCACAAGAGTTCCCTTCCTGGGGACTCTTATAGATTCTGTAGAAATGAAGATTTACCTGACAGAGGACAGGCTAACAAGACTTCAAAGTGCTTGCCGCACCCTTCATTCCATTCAACACCCGTCAGTGGCTCAATGCATGGAGGTAATCAGCTTAATGGTAGCGGCAATGGACATAGTACCCTTTGCACGCTTACACCTCAGACCACTGCAACTGTGCATGCTAAGTCAGTGGAATGGGGATTACTCAGACTTATCCCCTTCTCTGAATCTGGATCAAGAGACCAGAAATTCTCTTCTATGGTGGCTTTCTCGGCCACATCTGTCCAGGGGGATGCCATTCAGCAGACCAGACTGGACAATTGTAACAACAGACGCCAGCCTTCTAGGTTGGGGTGCCGTCTGGAATTCTCTGAAGGCTCAGGGACAATGGAGTCAGGAGGAGAGTCTCCTGCCAATAAACATTCTGGAATTGAGAGCAGTCCTCAATGCCCTCCTGGCTTGGCCCCAGTTGACAACTCGGGGGTTCATCAGGTTTCAGTCGGACAACATCACGACTGTAGCTTACATCAACCATCAGGGAGGGACAAGAAGCTCCCTAGCTATGATGGAAGTATCAAAGATAATTTGCTGGGCAGAGTCTCACTCTTGCCACCTGTCAGCAATCCACATCCCGGGAGTGGAGAACTGGGAGGCGGATTTCTTAAGTCGTCAGACTTTTCATCCGGGGGAGTGGGAACTTCATCCGGAGGTCTTTGCCCAAATACTTCGACGTTGGGGCAAACCAGAGATAGATCTCATGGCGTCTCGACAGAACGCCAAGCTTCCTCGTTACGGGTCCAGATCCAGGGATCCAGGAGCAGTCCTGATAGATGCTCTGACAGCACCTTGGGACTTCAGGATGGCTTACGTGTTTCCACCCTTCCCGTTGCTTCCTCGATTGATTGCCAGAATCAAACAAGAGAGAGCATCAGTGATTCTAATAGCACCTGCGTGGCCACGCAGGACTTGGTATGCAGACCTGGTGGACTTGTCATCCTGTCCACCTTGGTCTCTACCTCTGAAACAGGACCTTCTGATACAGGGTCCCTTCAAACATCAAAATCTAACTTCTCTGAAGCTGACTGCTTGGAAATTGAACGCTTGATTTTATCAAGACGTGGGTTTTCTGAGTCAGTTATTGATACCTTAATACAGGCTAGGAAACCTGTTACCAGAAAGATTTACCATAAGATATGGCGTAAATACCTATATTGGTGTGAATCCAAAGGTTACTCTTGGAGTAAGGTTAGGATTCCTAGGATATTGTCTTTTCTACAAGAAGGTTTAGAAAAGGGTTTATCTGCTAGTTCATTAAAGGGACAGATCTCAGCTCTGTCCATTCTGTTACACAAACGTCTGTCAGAAGTTCCTGACGTCCAGGCTTTTTGTCAGGCTTTGGCCAGGATTAAGCCTGTGTTTAAAACTGTTGCTCCACCATGGAGTTTAAACCTTGTTCTTAATGTTTTACAGGGCGTTCCGTTTGAACCCCTTCATTCCATTGATATAAAGTTGTTATCTTGGAAAGTTCTATTTTTAATGGCTATTTCCTCGGCTCGAAGAGTCTCTGAATTATCAGCCTTACATTGTGATTCTCCTTATTTGATTTTTCATTCGGATAAGGTAGTCCTGCGTACTAAACCTGGGTTCTTACCTAAGGTAGTTACTAACAGGAATATCAATCAAGAGATTGTTGTTCCTTCTTTATGCCCAAATCCTTCTTCAAAGAAGGAACGTCTACTGCACAACCTGGATGTAGTCCGTGCTCTAAAATTTTACTTACAGGCAACTAAGGAATTTCGACAAACGTCTTCTCTGTTTGTCATTTACTCTGGGCAGAGGAGAGGTCAAAAAGCTTCCGCTACCTCTCTTTCTTTTTGGCTTCGTAGCATAATTCGTTTAGCTTATGAGACTGCTGGACAGCAGCCTCCTGAAAGAATTACAGCTCATTCTACTAGAGCTGTGGCTTCCACTTGGGCCTTCAAGAATGAGGCCTCTGTTGAACAGATTTGCAAGGCTGCAACTTGGTCTTCGCTTCATACTTTTTCCAAATTTTACAAATTTGACACTTTTGCTTCATCAGAGGCTATTTTTGGGAGAAAGGTTCTTCAGGCAGTGGTTCCTTCTGTATAAAGAGCCTGCCTATCCCTCCCGTCATCCGTGTACTTTTGCTTTGGTATTGGTATCCCAGAAGTAATGATGACCCGTGGACTGATCACACTTAACAGAAGAAAACATAATTTATGCTTACCTGATAAATTCCTTTCTTCTGTAGTGTGATCAGTCCACGGCCCACCCTGTTTTTAAGGCAGGTAAATATTTTTTAATTTATACTCCAGTCACCACTTCACCCTTGGCTTTTCCTTTCTCGTTGGTCCTTGGTCGAATGACTGGGAGTGACGTAGAGGGGAGGAGCTATATGCAGCTCTGCTGGGTGAATCCTCTTGCACTTCCTGTTGGGGAGGAGTAATATCCCAGAAGTAATGATGACCCGTGGACTGATCACACTACAGAAGAAAGGAATTTATCAGGTAAGCATAAATTATGTTTTTTCTTTAATGATTCAGACAGAGCCATGCAGTTTTATTGCTTGCTATCTTTATTTAAAATGCAGCAATGTAAAGCTTAGGAGCCGGCCCATTTTTGTTTCAGAACCTGGGTTACGCTTGCCTATTGATAGCTAAATCTAGCCACCAATAAGCAAGCGCTAACCAGGGTGCTGAACCTAGCCACCAATAAGCAAGCGCTAACCAGGGTGCTGAACCTTAAATGGGCTGGCTCCTAAGCTTTAAATTCCTGCTTATTAAATAAAGATGGCAACAGAACAAAGAAAAATTGATAATGGGAATAAATTAGAAAATTGCTTAAAAGTGCATGCTCTATCTGAATCGTGAAAAAGTTTGTTGTAGTATCCCTTTAATAATGCCACATTTTTTTCTGTGGAGAACACTGATGGATATATATTTCTTTCATGTAATTAGCAAGAGTCCATGAGCTAGTGACGTATGGGATATACATTCCTACCAGGAGGGGCAAAGTTTCCCAAACCTCAAAATGCCTATAAATACACCCCTCACCACACCCACAAATCAGTTATACAAACTTTGCCTCCCGTGGAGGTGGTGAAGTAAGTTTGTGCTAGATTCTACGTTGATATGCGCTCTGCAGCAGGTTGGAGCCCGGTTTTCCTCTCGGCGTGCAGTGAATGTCAGAGGGATGTGAAGAGAGTATTGCCTATTTGAATTCAATGATCTCCTTCTACAGGGTCTATTTCATAGGTTCTCTGTTATCGGTCGTAGAGATTCATCTCTTACCTCCCTTTTCAGATCGACGATATACTCTTATATATACCATTACCTCTACTGATTCTCGTTTCAGTACTGGTTTGGCTTTCTACTACATGTAGATGAGTGTCCTGGGGTAAGTAAGTCTTATTTTTGTGACACTCTAAGCTATAGTTGGGCACTTTTATATAAAGTTTTAAATATTTGTGTTTAAACATTTATTTGCCTTGATTCAGGATGTTCAATATTCCTTATTTTCATTATTTGGGATAATGCATTTGAATCAATTTTTTTCTTACCTTTAAAATTTGACTTTTTTCCCTGTGGGCTGTTAAGCTTGCGGGGGCTGAAAATGCTTCATTTTATTGAGTCATTCTTGGCGCAGACTTTTTTTGGCGCCAAAAAAATTCTTTGTTATTTCCGGCGTCATACTTGTCACCGGAAGTTGCGTAATTTTTTGACGTTTTTGCGCCAAAAGTGTCGGCGTTACCGGATGTGGCGTCATTTTTGGCGCTAAAAGCATTTAGGCGCCAAATAATGTGGGCGTCTTTTTTGGCGCTAAAAAATATGGGCGTCATTATTGTCTCCACATTATTTAAGTCACATTGTTTATTTGCTTCTGGTTGCTAGAAGCTTGTTCACTGGCATTTTTTCCCATTCCTGAAACTGTCATTTAAGGAATTTGATCAATTTTGCTTTATATGTTGTTTTTTCTATTACATATTGCAAGATGTCTCAGATTGACTCTGAATCAGAAGATACTTCTGGAAAATCGCTGCCTGATGCTGGATCTACCAAAGTTAAGTGTATTTGCTGTAAACTTGTGGTATCTGTTCCTCCAGCTGTTGTTTGTAATGAATGTCATGACAAACTTGTTAATGCAGATAATATTTCCTTTAGTAATGTTACATTACCTGTTGCTGTTCCATCAACATCTAATGTTCAGAGTGTTCCTTTTAACATAAGAGATTTTGTTTCTAAATCCATTAAGAAGGCTATGTCTGTTATTCCTCCTTCTAGTAAACGTAAAAGGTCTTTTAAAACTCCTCATTTTTCAGATGAATTTTTAAATGAACATCATTCTGATAATGATTGCTCTGGTTCAGAGGATTCTGTTTTAGAGGTTGATGCTGATAAATCTTCATATTTATTCAAAATGGAATTTATTCGTTCTTTACTTAAAGAAGTCTTCATTGCATTAGAAATAGAGGAATCTGGTCCTCTTGATACTAAATCTAATCTCCTGTAGTTATTCCAGAAGTTTTTCCTGTCCCTGATGCTATTTCTGAAGTAATTTCCAGGGAATGGAATAATTTGGGTAATTCATTTACTCCTTCTAAACGTTTTAAGCAATTATATCCTGTGCCATCTGACAGATTAGAGTTTTGGGACAAAATCCCTAAGGTTGATGGGGCTATCTCTACTCTTGCTAAACGTACTACTATTCCTACGGCAGATAGTACTTCCTTTAAGGATCCTTTAGATAGGAAAATTGAATCCTTTCTAAGAAAAGCTTACTTATGTTCAGGTAATCTTCTTAGACCTGCTATATCTTTAGCGGATGTTGCTGCAGCTTCAACTTTTTGGTTGGAAGCTTTAGCGCAACAAGTAACAGATCATAATTCTCATAGCATTGTTAATCTTCTTCAACATGCTAATAATTTTATTTCTGATGCCATCTTTGATCTCATTAGGGTTGATGTCAGGTATATGTCTCTAGCTATTTTAGCTAGAAGAGCTTTATGGCTTAAAACTTGGAATGCTGATATGTCTTCTAAGTCAACTTTGCTTTCCCTTTCTTTCCAGGGTAATAAATTATTTGGTTCACAGTTGGATCTATCATTTCAACTGTTACTGGGGGGAAAGGAACTTTTTTACCACAGGATAAAAAATCTAAAGGTAAATTTAGGTCTACTAATCGTTTTCGTTCCTTTCGTCATAATAAGGAACAAAAGCCTCATCCTTCCCCTACAGGAGCGGTATCAGTTTGGAAACCATCTCCAGTCTGGAATAAATCCAAACCTTTTAGAAAGCCAAAGCCAGCTCCCAAGTCAACATGAAGGTACGGCCCTCATTCCAGCCCAGCTGGTAGGGGGCAGATTACGATTTTTCAAAGAAATTTGGATCAATTCGATTCACAATCTTTGGATTCAGAACATTGTTTCACAAGGGTACAGAATAGGCTTCAAGATAAGGCCTCCTGCAAGAAGATTTTTTCTTTCCCGTGTCCCAGTAAATCCAGTGAAGGCTCAAGCATTTCTGAAATGTGTTTCATATTTACAGTTGGCTGGAGTAATTATGCCAGTTCCAGTTCTGGAACAGGGGCTGGGGTTTTACTCAAATCTCTTCATTGTACCAAAGAAGGAGAATTCCTTCAGACCAGTTCTGGATTTAAAAATATTGAATCATTATGTAAGGATACCAACATTCAAAATGGTAACTATAAGGACTATTCTGCCTTTTGTTCAGCAAGGGCATTATATGTCCACAATAGATTTACAGGATGCATATCTGCATATTCCGATTCATCCAGATCACTATCAGTTTCTGAGATTCTCTTTCCTAGACAAGCATTACCAGTTTGTGGCTTTGCCGTTTGGCCTAGCAACAGCTCCAAGGATTTTTACAAAGGTTCTCGGTGCTCTTCTGTCTGTAATCAGAGAACAGGGTATTGTGGTATTTCCTTATTTGGACGATATCTTGGTACTTGCTCAGTCTTCACATTTAGCAGAATCTCATACGAATTGACTTGTATTGTTTCTTCGAGAACATGGTTGGAGGATCAATTTACCAAAATGTTCATTGATTCCTCAGACAAGGGTAACCTTTTTAGGTTTCCAGATAGATTCAGTGTCCATGACTCTGTCTTTGACAGACAAGAGACGTCTAAAATTGGTTTCAGCTTGTCGAAACCTTCAGTCACAATCATTCCCTTCGGTAGCCTTATGCATGGAAATTCTAGGTCTTATGACTGCTGCATCGGACGCGATCCCCTTTGCTCATTTTCACATGCGACCTCTTTAGCTCTGTATGCTGAACCAGTGGTGCAGGGATTATACAAAGATATCTCAATTGATATCTTTAAAACCGATTGTACAACACTCTCTGATTCAGGGGGCTTCTTTTGTTCTTCCGACCTGGACTGTGATTTCAACAGATGCAAGTCTGACAGGTTGGGGAGCTGTTTGGGGGTCTCTGACAGCACAAGGGGTTTGGGAATCTCAGGAGGTGAGATTACCAATCAACATTTTGGAACTCCGTGCAATTTTCAGAGCTCTTCAGTCATGGCCTCTTCTAAAGAGAGAGTCGTTCATTTGTTTTCAGACGGACAATGTCACAACCGTGACATATGTCAATCATCAAGGAGGGACTCGCAGTCCTCTGGCTATGAAAGAAGTATCTCGAATGCTGGTATGGGCGGAATCCAGCTCCTGTCTAATTTCTGCAGTTCATATCCCAGGTATAGACAATTGGGAAGCGGATTATCTCAGTCGCCAAATGTTACATCCGGGCGAATGGTCTCTTCACCCAGAGGTATTTCTTCAGATTGTTCAAATGTGGGGACTTCCAGAAATAGATCTGATGGCTTCTCATCTAAACAAGAAGCTTCCCAGGTATCTGTCCAGATCCAGGGATCCTCAGGTGGAGGCAGTGGATGCATTGTCACTTCCTTGGAAGTATCATCCTGCCTATATCTTTCCGCCTCTAGTTCTTCTTCCAAGAGTAATTTCCAAGATTCTAAAGGAGTGCTAGTTTGTTCTGCTGGTGGCTCCAGCATGGCCTCACAGGTTTTGGTATGCGGATCTTGTCCGGATGGCCACTTGCCAACCGTGGACTCTTCCGTTAAGACCAGACCTTCTATCGCAAGGTCCTTTTTTCCATCAGGATCTCAAATCCTTAAATTTGAAGGTATGGAGATTGAACGCTTGATTCTCAGTCATAGAGGTTTCTCTGACTCTGTGATTAATACTATGTTACAGGCTCGTAAATCTGTATCTAGGAAGATATATTATCAAGTCTGGAAGATTTACATTTCTTGGTGTCTTTCTCATTTTTCCTGGCATTCTTTTAGAATTCCTAGAATTTTACAGTTTCTTCAGGATGGTTTGGATAAAGGTTTGTCTGCAAGTTCCTTGAAAGGACAAATCTCTGCTCTTTCTGTTCTTTTTCACAGAAAGATTGCTAGTCTTCCTGATATTCATTGTTCTGTACAAGCTTTGGTTCGTATAAAACCTGTCATTAAGTCAATTTCTCCTCCTTGGAGTTTGAATTTGGTTCTGGGGGCTCTTCAAGCTCCTCCGTTTGAACCTATGCATTCATGCTAGAAGAGTTTATGAATTATCTGCTCTTTCTTGTGAGTCTCCTTTTCTGATTTTTCATCAGGATAAGGCGGTGTTGCGAAGTTCTTTTAAATTTTTACCTAAGGTTGTGAATTCTAACAACATTAGTAGAGAAATTGTGGTTCCTTCATTGTGTCCTAATCCTAAGAATTCTAAGGAAAGATCGTTGCATTCTTTGGATGTAGTTAGAGCTTTGAAATATTATGTTGAAGCTACTAAAAATTTCCGAAAGACTTCTAGTCTATTTGTTATCTTTTCCGGTTCTAGGAAAGGTCAGAAGGCCTCTACCATTTCTTTGGCGTCTTGGTTAAAGTCTTTAATTCACCATGCTTATGTCGAGTCGGGTAAAACTCCGCCTCAAAGGATTACAGTTCATTCTACTAGGTCAGTTTCTACTTCCTGGGCGTTTAGGAATGAAGCTTCAGTTGATCAGATTTGCAAAGCAGCAACTTGGTCTTCTTTGCATACTTTTACTAAATTCTACCATTTTGATGTGTTTTCTTCTTCTGAAGCAGTTTTTGGTAGAAAAGTACTTCAGGCAGCTGTTTCAGTTTGATTCTTCTGCTTATAATTTCAGTTTTTTTCATTATAAGATTTAAACTTTGTTTTAGGTGTGGATTATTTTCAGCAGGAATTGGCTGTCTTTATTTTATCCCTCCCTCTCTAGTGACTCTTGCGTGGAAGATCCACATCTTGGGTATTCATTATCCCATACGTCACTAGCTCATTGACTCTTGCTAATTACATGAAAGAAAACATAATTTATGTAAGAACTTACCTGATAATTTAATTTCTTTCATATTAGCAAGAGTCCATGAGGCCCACCCTTTTTTGTGATGGTTATGATTTTTTTGTATAAAGCACAATTATTCCAATTCCTTATTTTTTATGCTTTCGCACTTTTTTCTTATCACCCCACTTCTTGGCTATGCGTTAAACTGATTTGTGGGTGTGGTGAGGGGTGTATTTATAGGCATTTTGAGGTTTGGGAAACTTTGCCCCTCCTGGTAGGTATGTATATCCCATACGTCACTAGCTCATGGACTCTTGCTAATATGAAAGAAATGAATTTATCAGGTAAGTTCTTACATAAATTATGTTTTTTCAGAATTAAAATGACAGAAAAGCTGGAAAAATGGGAAAATATTTGGGTAGTTTAAATGTCTGTTTTAACAAATGTCTACCATCTCCTATCCTGCTTATTACAACTATATTAGTATACATCTGTTTTTTTTTTTTTTTCTATATTGCAATTTTGCTTAAAATACCAAAGCCGGGTCATATTTTGATTTTTAATGGGACAGTCTACATCAATTGTCATATAAATGCATGTAATCGACGCCACTTTAAAGAATATACACAGACCTAAAATTCCAGAATTTTTTTTTTTTAAACTTCTTTAGAAGCTCCCAGTTTAGCACTGTTGATGAGGCTAGACTGGGACACCCAGTGAAAGGGGTTGGGAAATCTGGATGAGCAGACACTCCCCCTTCCCTACATATGAAAAGACCCATTAGACAAACAGGAGCACAAATGGAATTTGTATACATCAGTATACATCTAAAACTTAGGGGCTTGATTAGGAGTCTGAAAAGGAGCAGAATCTTATTGAAAAAAAAAACATACTATACATTGTTACAAAATCACTCCCAGATAGGCTATATAAATGGATCATCTAGAAAACAATGAGGGAACGAAAAATCTAGCGTACAATGTCCATTTAACCTTTGAGACTGCTGGTCCTCTTCATTTTTGCTTAGTAATTTTATTTTTGGTTTCGTTGAGACATCCTATAAAATAGTAATCAGCAGGTTAAGATTATATTTAGTTTAAAGGGACAGTCTGCAGCTTAATCCAAAGTAAGACTTTAAGATGACTATGGTGTAAATAGCCTCCTGCTCCCTTTCTATATCATGCAGCAGTAACAGTAAAAAGTTATTTTAAGATGACTATTGTTTCTCGTCACTTTGAGATGGCTGCCAAGCTCTGCCCACTGATGACATCACGATCTGGGCTGCATCTATGCACTCTGCTGAATAGCATTGACAGTCTGTTGAATCCATTTTGTGAGTCTTTTTTTGTAACTAGTGAAGCCTTTAATGCAGCCCAGATCATGTCTTTAATGCAGCCCAGATCACGAGGTCATCAGTGGCCAGAGCTTGGCAGTCATTTCAAAGTGACCAGAAATAACATTCATTTTAATATAACTTTCTTACTGTTAATGCTGCATAATATAGAAATGGTGGAGAAGGACATTTGCGGCTTAATCTAAAGTAAGAATTAAAGTGATGGTAAACTCTCCCCCTTTGGATAAACAGATCCAGAATGTTAGTGATATTTTAGATAGTTTAATTCATCAGGTTTAATGAAGTTGCGTTATAACTTTTTAATTTAGATATGAAATTCAAAATATCATGCATTCGGCCGCCCACTTCAAAGTCAGTTTTTTCTGTGAGTTAATAGTTTGAACTGTTCACCAATCAACCCTCTAGCTACAACAAAAGTGCCACAAGGGGAGAGTGCTGATTGGACAACAATTCAAACCTTTAGCTCACAAAAAATTGACTTTTGCAGTGGGCAGCGGAGCCAGGGGTGTTTGAATTTCATATTGATATTAAAAAGTAAGTTATAGCGCAACTTCATTAAAACTGATGAATTAAACTCCATCTAAAATATCGCTAACATTCAGGATCTGTTTTTATAAATTGAAGAGTTTACCATTACTTTAACATGACTTAGGTGTAGACTGTCCCTTTTAAGAAAGGTATGTGAAAAACATTCTTCTCTATATGACTTAGCAAATGTATAAATCCTTCAGCGGGATTTAATGGCAATTTGATCTGTATGTTTGGGATTTTTACTTAACTGATTACTTCCTTTCTTCCCACTGTAGGAACAAAGTCCCAGTAACCAAACCTCCATCGCTATGATGCAGGAACCACCAGAGATGATGGAAGAAACTGTAACTGTTGAGGAAGATCCGGGAACTCCCACTTCACACGTGTCAGTTGTGACATCCGATGATGGTACCACTAGAAGGACCGAGACCAAAGTAATTAGCCACTTTGTAATCTGTTGTTTAAAGGAGAATGTACTTGGGCAAGCAGCTGTGAATATTTAAATTTTATTCAAAGCCATTGCAGGAATACCCTTTCAAATGGACTAGGATCTCTTTTTCAGCTCCATACTGGGAGGTTGATTTCTTCCACTGCCTTTGTTTAACTACAATATATGGCCAAAACTATGTCAACACTCTTACTAATTGAGTTCAGGTGTTTCATCCACACCATAAACATGTGCATAAAACCAAGCACAGGAAACCTCCATAGGTAAACATTGGTAGTACAATGGGTCATACTGCAAAAAGTCGGTTCGGCCAAATTAAGTGTTGTTGCTCCTAGAAGATTCCACTTCACAATAACAGCAGCGTTACAAACTGAAAATCAAACACAGTATAGGATTTCTAGAGTTCAAGATTTCCTCTTAAAGCAACGTGAGCACAAGAATGCTATAGTATCTGCCAGTCTGATGGAAGAATTTGGTTGCAGAGTATGTCAGGATAATGCTACCTACTAAAATGCATAGTGCCTGCTGTAGAATTTGTTGCTGTAGTATTTAGATCGCTCTTCATTGGACCTAAGGGGCCTAGCCCAAACCCGTATCCCCCCTCCACCAAATAGATTTTAGACAATTGGGTGCTTTCAACTTTGTGGCAACAGTTTTCGGAAGGCCCAAATTGTTCCAGCATGACCTGTGCACAGAGTAACTAAGTGAGGTCTATGAGGACATGGTTTGAAGAGAACCTGACCTCACAATTGTTCTTTAGGCTGATTGTGTACAAATTCCCTCAATCCAAAATCTTTTCAAAAGCCAAAGACAATCTAAAATGCCTTCTTAGAAGAGTTGCAGCCACAAAAGGGGGGGGGGGGGGCAACTATATTAATAGTAATGGAGTGGTATGTCCAACAAGCTCATATGGGTGTGGTGGTCAGGTATTTACATTAATTTGGCCATATAGTGTAGCTTTTCTGTAGCCAGTACTGCAGCATTGAAAGTTTCTGTATAGGTGACGGTTCAACAAGCAAAATCAGATATTTCAAATGAAAAATAAAGATAAAGGAGCTATTTGTAAACCATTCAATACTCTTTAGCAGGTAAAATATATCATTTGGAAACGGTGGCGAAAATCCTGGCACTGCAGACCCTGCAATGCTGATGGGACCCGCAGGCAAGAGGGGCCCGCTGCCTGTCCAGCTTTTGAGGGCTGGTTGGCCGCTGCAGCCTGCTGTGGAACAGTGACAGGGAGCAGAGGGGGGCCACAGAGCAACAGTGCACCTTGCAAGGCTTCTCCGCTACAGGCCAGGCATCGGGGGAGGGGGGTTAGGGGAAAATCAGGGGCCAGGGGGGCCTAGAGCAACAATTGCTGGGGGCATAGAAAAAAAATTGTTCTGTAACTTTAAAGGGAAAAGTATATGGCAAATGTATAAACGGTAGTTAATCTAATTTTTTTTACATTATTTTGTACATCATTCACATGAAAGCTGAATCTGCCCTTAGTTTAATTTCTGGTAAGTTTCTTACTGTAGAATTCAAAGTGCATTATTTCCAGAAATTAAGAAGAGCATGCAGTGCCTTTATTGTGAAGGTCACAACGTAGTCTGCAATTTACACCATTTAATATTTTATAAAATTGTAGATCTGATATTTAGGTAAGGCAATCCCCTCACAGCATTGGAGTTGCTGTACTGGTGTCCAGTATCAAACTGAACAATCCAGTATATACACTAAGCTGCCTTATAAAATCTATATATTTAAAACATTTATATTGATGTTTTTGTTGTTGTTGCAAGTTCCTTAAGCAGAGGCCACTATTTTAAAAGTCTGCCTATTTCTTGATCATTAATACATATGGAGGCAAAAAGAAGTGGAATTCTTTGTTTCATTTTTTATATTTCTTTCATGTAATTAGCAAGAGTCCATGAGCTAGTGACGTATGGGATATACATTCCTACCAGGAGGGGCAAAGTTTCCCAAACCTCAAAATGCCTACAAATACACCCCTCACCACACCCACAAATCAGTTTTACAAACTTTGCCTCCTATGGAGGTGGTGAAGTAAGTTTGTGCTAGATTCTACGTTGATATGCGCTCCGCAGCAGGTTGGAGCCCGGTTTTCCTCTCAGCGTGCAGTGAATGTCAGAGGGATGTGAGGAGAGTATTGCCTATTTGAATGCAGTGATCTCCTTCTACGGGGTCTATTTCATAGGTTCTCTGTTATCGGTCGTAGAGATTCATCTCTTACCTCCCTTTTCAGATTGAATATATATATATATATATATATATATATATATATAATTACCTCTGCTGATTTTTGTTTCAGTACTGGTTTGGCTTTCTACAAACATGTAGATGAGTGTCCTGGGGTAAGTAAGTCTTATTTTCTGTGACACTCTAAGCTATGGTTGGGCACTTTTTTAATAAAGTTCTAAATATATGTATTCAAACATTTATTTGCCTTGACTCAGGATGTTCAACATTCCTTATTTTCAGACAGTCAGTTTCATATTTGGGATAATGCACTTGAATCAATTATTTTTCTTACCTTAAAAATTTGACTTTTTTCCCTGTGGGCTGTTAGGCTCGCGGGGGCTGAAAATGCTTCATTTTATTGCGTCATTCTTGGCGCGGACTTTTTTGGCGCAAAAAATCTTTTCTGTTTCCGGCGTCATACGTGTCGCCAGAAGTTGCGTCATTTTTGACGTTCTTTTGCGCCAAAAATGTCGGCGTTCCGGACGTGGCGTCATTTTTGGCGCCTAAAGCATTTAGGCGCCATATAATGTGGGCGTCTTATTTGGCGCTAAAAAAATATGGGCGTCGCTTTTGTCTCCACATTATTTAAGTCTCATTTTTCTTTGCTTCTGGTTGCTAGAAGCTTGTTCCTTGGCATTTTTTCCCATTCCTGAAACTGTCATTTAAGGAATTTGATCAATTTTGCTTTATATGTTGTTTTTTCTCTTACATATTGCAAGATGTCTCACGTTGCATCTGAGTCAGAAGATACTTCAGGAAAATCGCTGTCTGGTGCTGGAACTACCAAAGCTAAGTGTATCTGCTGTAAACTTTTGGTAGCTGTTCCTCCAGCTGTTGTTTGTATTAATTGTCATGACAAACTTGTTAATGCAGATAATATTTCCTTTAGTAATGTACCATTACCTGTTGCAGTTCCATCAACATCTAATGTTCAGAATGTTCCTGATAACATAAGAGATTTTGTTTCTGAATCCATCAAGAAGGCTATGTCTGTTATTCCTCCTTCTAGTAAACATAAAAAATCTTTTAAAACTTCTCTTTATACAGATGAATTTTTAAATGAACATCATCATTCTGATTCTAATGACTCTTCTGGTTCAGAGGATTCTGTCTCAGAGGTTGATGCTGATAAATCTTCATATTTATTTAAAATGGAATTTATTTGTTCTTTACTTAAAGAAGTACTAATTGCTTTAGAAATTGAGGATTCTGGTCCTCTTGATACTAAATCTAAACGTTTAGATAAGGTCTTTAAATCTCCTGTGGTTATTCCAGAAGTTTTTCCTGTTCCTGGTGCTATTTCTGAAGTAATTTCCAGAGAATGGAATAATTTGGGTAATTCATTTACTCCTCCTAAACGTTTTAAGCAATTATATCCTGTGCCGTCTGACAGATTAGAATTTTGGGACAAAATCCCTAAAGTTGATGGGGCTATTTATACCCTTGCTAAACGTACTACTATTCCTACGTCAGATGGTACTTCCTTTAAGGATCCTTTAGATAGGAAAATTGAATCCTTTCTAAGAAAAGCTTATCTGTGTTCAGGTAATCTTCTTAGACCTGCTATATCATTGGCTGATGTTGCTGCAGCTTCAACTTTTTGGTTGGAAACTTTAGCGCAACAAGTAACAGATCATGATTCTCATAATATTATTATTCTTCTTCAACATGCTAATAATTTTATCTGTGATGCCATTTTTGATATTATCAGAGTTGATGTCAGGTTTATGTCTCTAGCTATTTTAGCTAGAAGAGCTTTATGGCTTAAAACTTGGAATGCTGATATGTCTTCTAAATCAACTCTACTTTCCATTTCTTTCCAGGGTAACAAATTATTTGGTTCTCAGTTGAGATAATAGAATCCAACTGTTACTGGTGGGAAAGGAACTTTTTTACCACAGGATAAAAAATCTAAGGGTAAAAACAGGGCTAATAATCGTTTTCGTTCCTTTCGTTTCAACAAAGAACAAAAGCCTGATCCTTCATCCTCAGGAGCAGTTTCAGTTTGGAAACCATCTCCAGTCTGGAATAAATCCAAGCCTTCTAGAAAAGCAAAGCCAGCTTCTAAGTCCACATGAAGGTGCGGCCCTCATTCCAGCTCAGCTGGTAGGGGGCAGGTTACGTTTTTTCAAAGAAATTTGGATCAATTCTGTTCACAATCTTTGGATTCAGAACATTGTTTCAGAAGGGTACAGAATTGGTTTCAAGATGAGACCTCCTGCAAAGAGATTTTTTCTTTCCCGTGTCCCAGTAAATCCAGTGAAAGCTCAAGCATTTCTGAAATGTGTTTCAGATCTAGAGTTGGCTGGAGTAATTATGCCAGTTCCAGTTCTGGAACAGGGGCTGGGGTTTTATTCAAATCTCTTCATTGTACCAAAGAAGGAGAATTCCTTCAGACCAGTTCTGGATCTAAAAATATTGAATCGTTATGTAAGGATACCAACGTTCAAAATGGTAACTGTAAGGACTATCTTGCCTTTTGTTCAACAAGGGCATTATATGTCCACAATAGATTTACAGGATGCATATCTGCATATTCCGATTCATCCAGATCATTATCAGTTCCTGAGATTCTCTTTTCTGGACAAGTATTACCAGTTTGTGGCTCTGCCGTTTGGCCTAGCTACAGCTCCAAGAATTTTTACAAAGGTTCTCGGTGTCCTTCTGTCTGTAATCAGAGAACAGGGTATTGTGGTATTTCCTTATTTGGACGATATCTTGGTACTTGCTCAGTCTTTACATTTAGCAGAATCTCATACGAATCGACTTGTGTTGTTTCTTCAAGATCATGGTTGGAGGATCAATTCACTAAAAAGTTCATTGATTCCTCAGACAAGGGTAACCTTTCTGGGTTTCCAGATAGATTCAGTGTCCATGACTCTGTCTTTGACAGACAAGAGACGTCTAAAATTGATTTCTTCTGTTAAGTGTGATCAGTCCACGGGTCATCATTACTTCTGGGATATTACTCCTCCCCAACAGGAAGTGCAAGAGGATTCACCCAGCAGAGCTGCATATAGCTCCTCCCCTCTACGTCACTCCCAGTCATTCTCTTGCACCCAACGACTAGATAGGATGTGTGAGAGGACTATGGTGATTATACTTAGTTTTATATCTTCAATCAAAAGTTTGTTATTTTAAAATAGCACCGGAGTGTGTTATTACCTCTCTGGCAGAGTTTGAAGAAGAATCTACCAGAGTTTTTGCTATGATTTTAGCCGGAGTAGTTAAAGGGACACTGAACCCAAATATTTTCTTTTGTGATTCAGACAGAGCATGCAATTTTAAGCAACTTTCTAATTTACTCCTATTATCAAATTTTCTTGATTCTCTTGGTATCTTTATTTGAAATGCAAGAATCTAAGTTTAGATGCCAGCCCATTTTTGGTGAATAACCTGGGTTATTCTTGCTAATTGGTGGATAAATTCATCCACCAATAAAAAAGTTCTGCCCAGAGTTCTGAACCAAAAAAGAAGCTTAGATGCCTTCTTTTTCAAATAAAGATAGCAAGTGAACAAAGAAAAATTGTTAATAGGAGTAAATTAGAAAGTTGCTTAAAATTGCATGCTCTATCTGAATCATGAAAGAAAAAATTTGGGTTCAGTGTCCCTTTAAGATCATATTGCTGTTTCTCGGCCATCTGAGGAGAGGTAAACTTCAGATCAGGGGACAGCGGGCAGATGAATCTGCATAGAGGTATGTAGCAGCTTTTATTTTCTGACAATGGAATTGATGAGAAAATCCTGCCATACCGATATATAATGTCATGTATGTATACTTTACACTTCAGTATTCTGGGGAATGGTACTTCACTAGAATTACACTGTAAGAAGTACATAAAGCTGTTTAATAACTAGAAATTATGTTTAACGTTTTTGCTGGAATGTAAAATCGTTTTCATTTGCTGAGGTACTGAGTGAATAAATGTTTGGGCACTATTTTTCCACTTGGCAGTTGCTTAATCTTTTTTCTGACAGTTTCTGTTCTCTCTCACTGCTGTGTGTGAGGGGGAGGGGCCGTTTTTTGGCGCTTTTGCTACGCATCAAATATTTCAGTCAGCAGCTCATTGTATTTCCTGCATGATCCGGTTCATCTCTACAGAGCTCAGGGGTCTTCAAAACTTATTTTGAGGGAGGTAATTTCTCTCAGCAGAGCTGTGAGAATTATAGTTTGACTGAGATAAAAAACGTTTATTCTGTAATTTGTTTCCTGCTTTCAGAATTTGTTATCTTTGCTAATGGGATTAAACCTTTGCTAAAGTTGTGTTGTTTACACTATAACTGTTTTCAATTTATTAATTTTCAACTGTCATAGATCTTCTGTGCTTCTTAAAGGCACAGTACGTTTTTAATATTATTCTAATTGAATTGTATTCCAAGTTGCAAGTTTATTTGCTAGTGTGTTAAACATGTCTGATTCAGAGGATGATACCCGTGTCATTTGTTGCAATGCCAAAGTGGAGCCCAATAGAAATTTATGTACTAACTGTATTGATGCTACCTCTCTTTCTTTTTGGCTTCGTAGCATAATTCGTTTAGCTTATGAGACTGCTGGACAGCAGCCTCCTGAAAGAATTACAGCTCATTCTACTAGAGCTGTGGCTTCCACTTGGGCCTTCAAGAATGAGGCCTCTGTTGAGCAGATTTGCAAGGCTGCAACTTGGTCTTCGCTTCATACTTTTTCCAAATTTTACAAATTTGACACTTTTGCTTCATCGGAGGCTATTTTTGAGAGAAAGGTTCTTCAGGCAGTGGTTCCTTCTGTATAAAGAGCCTGCCTATCCCTCCCGTCATCCGTGTACTTTTGCTTTGGTATTGGTATCCCAGAAGTAATGATGACCCGTGGACTGATCACACTTAACAGAAGAAAACATAATTTATGCTTACCTGATAAATTCCTTTCTTCTGTAGTGTGATCAGTCCACGGCCCGCCCTGTTTTAAGGCAGGTAAATATTTTTTAATTTATACTCCAGTCACCACTTCACCCTTGGCTTTTCCTTTCTCGTTGGTCCTTGGTCGAATGACTGGGAGTGACGTAGAGGGGAGGAGCTATATGCAGCTCTGCTGGGTGAATCCTCTTGCACTTCCTGTTGGGGAGGAGTAATATCCCAGAAGTAATGATGACCCGTGGACTGATCACACTACAGAAGAAAGGAATTTATCAGGTAAGCATAAATTATGTTTTTCAGCTTGTCAAAACCATCAGTCACAATCATTCCCTTCGGTAGCCTTATGCATGGAAATTCTAGGTCTTATGACTGCTGCATCGGACGTGATCCCCTTTGCTCGTTTTCACATGTGACCTCTTCAGCTCTGTATGCTGAATCAATGGTGCAGGGATTACACAAAGATATCTCAATTAATATCTTTAAAACCGATTGTACGACACTCTCTAACGTGGTGGACAGATCACCATCGTTTAATTCAGGGGGCTTCTTTTGTTCTTCCGACCTGGACTGTAATTTCAACAGATGCAAGTCTTACAGGTTGGGGAGCTGTGTGGGGATCTCTGACAGCACAAGGAGTTTGGGAATCTCAGGAGGTGAGATTACCGATCAATATTTTGGAACTCCGTGCAATTTTCAGAGCTCTTCAGTCTTGGCCTCTTCTGAAGAGAGAATCGTTCATTTGTTTTCAGACAGACAATGTCACAACTGTGGCATACATCAATCATCAAGGAGGGACTCACAGTCCTCTGGCTATGAAAGAAGTATCTCGAATTCTGGTTTGGGCGGAATCCAGCTCCTGTCTAATCTCTGCGGTTCATATCCCAGGTATAGACAATTGGGAAGCGGATTATCTCAGTCGCCAAACGTTGCATCCGGGCGAATGGTCTCTTCACCCAGAGGTATTTCTTCAGATTGTTCAAATGTGGGAGCTTCCAGAGATAGATCTGATGGCGTCTCATCTAAACAAGAAACTTCCCAGGTATCTGTCCAGATCCCGGGATCCTCAGGCGGAAGCAGTGGATGCATTATCCCTTCCTTGGAAGTATCATCCTGCCTATATCTTTCCGCCTCTAGTTCTTCTTCCAAGAGTAATCTCCAAGATTCTGAAGGAATGCTCGTTTGTTCTGCTGGTAGCTCCGGCATGGCCTCACAGGTTTTGGTATGCGGATCTTGTCCGGATGGCCTCTTGTCAGCCGTGGACTCTTCCGTTAAGACCAGACCTTCTGTCGCAAGGTCCTTTTTTCCATCAGGATCTCAAATCCTTAAATTTAAAGGTATGGAGATTGAACGCTTGATTCTTGGTCAAAGAGGTTTCCCTGACTCTGTGATTAATACTATGTTACAGGCTCGTAAATCTGTATCTAGAGAGATATATTATAGAGTCTGGAAGACTTATATTTCTTGGTGTCTTTCTCATCATTTTTCTTGGCATTCTTTTAGAATTCCGAGAATTTTACAGTTTCTTCAGGATGGTTTAGATAAAGGTTTATCCGCAAGTTCTTTGAAAGGACAAATCTCTGCTCTTTCTGTTCTTTTTCACAGAAAGATTGCTAATCTTCCTGATATTCATTGTTTTGTACAAGCTTTGGTTAGTATAAAACCTGTCATTAAGTCAATTTCTCCTCCTTGGAGTTTGAATTTGGTTCTGGGGGCTCTTCAAGCTCCTCCTTTTGAACTCATGCATTCATTGGACATTAAATTACTTTCTTGGAAAGTTTTGTTCCTTTTGGCGATCTCTTCTGCCAGAAGAGTCTCTGAATTATCTGCTCTTTCTTGTGAGTCTCCTTTTCTGATTTTTCATCAGGATAAGGCGGTGTTGCGAACTTCT
>NC_069500.1:410212843-410262843 GCF_027579735.1 Bombina bombina
GAAGCCTATATAGTGTGGCCTTTTACACAAATTTAAAGGAAAAAAAGGGAAAACGCTATACCCTTGATTTAAACTTTTTTTTTTTTTTTTTTTTCCTCTGGAGGAGAAAATAATTGTTCAGTGACATGATTTCATCTCTGAAAACAGTCTTTGCTCTTGTGTGCAAGAATTGAGGCTTTTTGTCACAACCTCCTCACAGCTTTGTCTTTAACCTGGTAATTTTAAATCTGCAGACAGAGCAAGAAACATTCCCTTATGTATTCAAAACACAAAGGGGAGTTAAGCTTTCTCTCTATTCTCATGCGGTATCACTGCTAGGAATCAAACATTATGCATGTAAAACCTTTTCGAAGGTCACCTTGCAGATGTTTCAGACGATATCTGATAAAAGAAAAACTGATTTACATGCTCCTAGAAAAGTCTCAAGAAACCCTTAAGTTTTTCTTTCATACAGGTTGTGAGAGTCCATGATCGATTACTCATGGGAATTGCCTTCCCTACCACTAGGAGGAGGCAAAGATTCCCGAACCCCAAGAACTTTTATAACCTCACACATACCTCAATCTTTTCTTTGCCTCCGCTGGAGGTTGCTAAAGAATAAACTTGAGCATGATTTTCTTCAGAGAGGGGTTTTCAGGGGTATTCAGTGTATTTTGAGGCCCAGTTTCCCCTCAGTGTGCAGTGCTTCTCAGAGGGATGTATTTGGGGCATTGTTTGGTTTCTTTATTCACCTCATGGTAATTTCTTCATAAACTTTCCATAATAAGTCTCGGGACTTGTCTGTGGCCTCCCTTTATGGATCTGCAATATACTCCTATTTCATAACCGCTGCTGATATGTTGAGTACTGGTTTGGCTGTCGGCTACTTGGATGGTGAATGAGTGTCTGACTGATAAAGATAATAAAAAATACCAACACGCTCTATGGCTATGTTATGAGTACGATGATTGTGTATATATTCTATATCTATCCTATATCTGTCCCTGAAACAGAATCCTTCTAGGTTTTATTTTCCTTATAGTTTGTTTGTGTGTGACGGTTATTTTGGGTGTCTATTTTTTTTTTTTTTTGTGTTTCGGGTTAGCACACGATCCATCAATTTTCAACTATAGGTGGTGTTTTTTTGCTTTCATTCATCAGGTTTGCTCACGTCTAGGTTTTTGTCACCCGATTTCCCTTATAGCATGCAATTGATTTTACACGGGTTCCTTTCCTTCTGTCTTATGCTTTTGACAGTCCGGTTTTGTGCGCAATATTTATGCGAGTTGGTTTTATTCAAAAACTTAAGGCAATATTTTTTTTTTTTATGCATTATTTAATGCTATAATGGAGCCTTCTGATTCTGTTTCTTTCCTAGAAACTGAGTCCCCTGATTACCTTTCTACCAAAATGTGTGCTTAGGGTAAAAAGCTGAAAAACCTTCCTCAGCTCATTTATGTGACTCATGTTTGATTATATTCATGCATTTAGACCAATCTAATGTTTCTGTGTGTAATAATGCTCCTTCTGTTTCTTAATTGCAGGAAAAAGCTGAATAACTTTTCACCTAATATAAGGGAATTAATTACAGCAGTAGTATCTGACGCTTTGGCTGCTCTTCCGCCTGCAAGCAAGCGTGTAAGGTCAGTACAGGTTTTTCCTTCTACCAGTACTACACTGTGCAGCCACTTTATTGGGTACAGCCCTGCTGTTCACACAAATGGTTCATTCGACTACTTTGTGGCCACAGTTTTGGTATAAATGCAGCAGAACAACAATTTTGTGAATCGCATCAGAATTCAACCTTGGTGCAGAGAAAAACATATTGCAACGCAACACTAGGCGCACCTTGTCACGGATGGGCTACAACACCCTGCGGCCACGTCGGGTGCTGTTATCGGAGAAGAACAAGCGAGCACGGCTTTTGTGGGCACAACACCACCAGCACTGAACCATTGAATACTGGAAATAGGTTGCTTGATCTGATGATTCGAAGTTCCTAGTGAGTGATGTTGATGGCAGGCTCAGAATTTGGTGAAAACAGCATGAATTCATGGGCCCGTCATGTCTGATGAAAACTTTGCAAGGTGTTTGGGGTGGTATTATGGCATGAGAAATGTTTTCCTTGCACACGTTTAGTCCATTGATACCCCTAGATTCACGTCTGAATGCTGACCAAGGTTCCAAATAAAAGAAAAAAGGTTTTATTAAAATAATCAATATTTTAAAAACGGGAATCAGAAAAGCATACCCCACCTTTTCTGGTTCCTGTTTTTAAAATATTGATTATTTTAATTAAACCTTTTTACTTTTATTTGGAACCTTATACTTGCCTACCTAACACCAATCACTTCCACTGGGAGTACCAAGCTGTGGAGAATCCAGCATTTCTCTGTTCCTGTGTACCCTGGGATCTCTGTTTCTGTGTATCCTGGGTTCCTGTATCCGGGAGATCAGTTAGCTGGGTTGCTGCATACAATATCCAGCCTGCGCCCAATAGCACTGTCTGAGTGCTCCAAGGAAATGTGAGTACCCTGTATCAGTGGCTGTTTATCTATATCCATCTTTGTTCGCTATTGATATACACAGGCGCCTCTCTTTTTTTTCTCTATATACTGAATTCAATTTGCTTGCAATCATTTTGTAAAATAATATAATAAAACATATAGCCACTTTAGTTTATTTGTATATATTTGTCTGTATTAATTTAGTAAGATATTATACAATATATTTTTTGTATTAAGCTAATAAGTCATTTTAAAGTAAACTTACAAAATTATTGCAAGCAAATTGTGTTCAGTATATATAACTGAAATATAAAGTATTTTTGGGTCTATTTATGGGTAACAACCTATATCAAGTTGTTGTAATCCAAAAGTGAAAGATCCCAGTAAATCCTCCTTAAAAGAAATCCACCTTTTTGAAAGAAGAGAAATCCTCTCAGGTGGCAAAAAATTAACAGGTGAAGTTCCAGCCAATCAAAAGAAAGCAAGGCCTATATAGGTCTAGAAGTGAGCAGTATATGCATTCTTGATAAAGCCCTCTGGGGTGAAACGCATTAAATAGGACCTACTGCTACATATTGACTGTCGCTTATCAGCAACTTTTCAGCCAAATATTTGGGCATGTGTTGCTTAAACGTCTTTCTGTGACACATACAGCGGAGTTGCCATCCACATCCTTCTCTCCTAAGGCGCCTAGGAGATTGAAACGAATACCAATATATTGAATCATCATAAGCTTAAAATCGTGGAAGCGGGACGTTACCTCCGACCTCTAAAACACAGAGGTGACCATACTCGCCACCGGAGCCCTGCAGACTAACCACTTCACACAGCTGAACAGAAGGAGGAAGAGAATCACAAGTGCCTACGTAAGCGGTTGCAACCAAAAGTAAGGTACCTTTTCTTTATCTAATATAATATCCACCTGGATACATTTACCAGCTATAAAGGTGAAAATTTTGAAACAGATACCCTCCTATATCCCCCTGGATGCAGCAAAACCGCAGAGGGGACTGTGAACTGCATAGCTTAAAACAGGGAGCAGTATACCCGCCTGAGGATCTTACAAATTGCCATAAACAACATAATAAGAACTGTGTTATATAATGTTCAAAAACAGCCCTTTCTTGAAACGATAAAGACTTTTTTTTTCTAATATAAAGATTACCGCGCACCAAGCAATTTGCTGCTGAATTTGCTATACTATGTTATTGAAATTATATCTATCTGATACATTGTTATAAGCTGCTAGGTTGGTTTATACATACCAGCAAATCAGGTTTATATACAGACTTGCTAAATTGTGAAGATTATTACGGTCTTATACCCATATAATATTAAGTTGTGGATTTATATTTTATTTATTCATCTTTGTTTTAGATTGGGAGACGTCCCTTATTATCTGTTTTAGCAATTATATTAAATTTTTTTATACATTTATTTCATATGCTCATTCATTTTTTCACTGAACAAATACATTTTATCTAAAAATTCATTTTATCAAGCGCTGCTAATAACACTCTAACCTTGCACAATTCTTTTGCTTTCCCCATGACTCAGAAACTAGAAAGATCAGTGCAGCACTGGATGAAAGATGCAAGGGTTTGTCAGTAGTCCAGAAACTCATTGACCTTTTATACACACACACTAATTACAAGCAAACAGATCACGGTTGATGATGGTTACCTTTTAATAGCGATTCAAACCCCTTTGTGTGAACTTGTGTGCGTGTTATCAGGCCAAAATCACCAGGGTATGTAAACTTTTGATCAGGGGCATTTGGGTAGTTTCTTTTGTCGTCCTGATTTAAAGAGTAAACACAGTTGATTGATAATAAATGGCTTCAGCCAAACACTAACCATGAGTGAAAGAAAAGTTTTTGTGTTATCATTCATATTCTCTGAAAAATGGCCAAATCATAAATTCTGCCAGGGTATGTAAACTTATGAGCACAACTGTATGTGTGTATAGATTTGTTTATCATTGGTGTATAGATTTATTAGCATAATTGCACTTTTTACAGGTAGCACCCCTATTAGAAGTGTGACTGTATTGGCCTGTCCTGGTTAATACTATTCCTAGATTTGTCTTTCCATCTGTTTCTCAAGTATCTGAGCTTGATGATGCAGAAATTGAATCTTTAGTTCTTAGACAAATGGGTTTCTCTGGTACGATGATTAAAAACCTTAATTCAGACTCAAAAGCCTGTCAATAGAAAGATTTTTCAAAATTTGGAAAGCCTTTATTTTTTTGGTATATAGATCAATGTTTTTCTTGCCATTCTTTTTAGAACTGTGAGAATTATTCATTTCTAAAGGATGGTTTGGATAAGGGTTTTTCTGCCAATTCTTTTAAAGGGGCAGATTTCTGCTTTCTTTCCTAATATATGGTGAATCCACGGAATCATCAATTACTAGTGGGAATATCACTCCTGGCCAGCAGGAGGAGGCAAAGAGCACCACAGCAAAACTGCTATATATGTCACTTCCCTTACCCATAACCCCCAGTCATTCTCTTTGCCTCTGTTCATGGAGGAGGTAAAGTTTTTGGTGTCTGAAGAAAATTGAACTTCAATCAAGATTTTATTATTTTGAATCCATGAATAGATTTACTCTGAACTTCCTCTCAAGACTGGGTGTAGCCATACTCCACGTTAGTCTCTTCAGTAGGGCAGTGGTGGCTTTAAAGCAGTTAGGAACTGGTGATGTGGATTATCACTGCATTTTCCTAATAATTTTCTGCCCTGGTATAGAAAGCCTGAATAAATTTACTCTGTCTTTCTTTTTCTACAGGTCTCTGTAAGGAGTGGCATCCTCTCTCACCGGTAAGCTGTCTACATGCCGGACGGCTAGATGCAGGTAAGTGCCTAATGTCTTCTAGGGCTGGGAGTCATATAAAACAAGGACTCTGCAATTGTTAGTGGGACTCAGAATCCTTAGTTGAGGATTTATTGTAAAGCATTATGGCAGGAGACAGAGTTAACCCCCTTCAGGGATGGAAGCGGTTAACTTTTTAATTTTATATGGCTCATGTTTTCTGTTAGAGGCACAGACGGTGTCTAAGGAAAATCATGTGACCTTTTTTAATTTTACTATTTTCTGAAGTGAAACACATATATTTTATGTGGGGTAATAGCACAGTGATAGAGATACTTCTCTAATAGTGCAAAGCCATTTTTTCTGATAGGAAACATAAGGGTTCGCTTGTGTGCACTCTTTTCCTTTTATGTGTTTCTCTGGTGGGGCACCTTTTACTTATTTTTTATTTTATTTTAAGTGAATGAAGCGCTATGCGAATATATATTTTCTCGCTTCATTCCTATTCTGCTGTGTGTCCCAGCCTAGATTCTCTTCTGAGGAAGAGATGCAGCACCATTTTGGTCTCGCTGGGTCCGATCACAGGACCTACCACTTTGTTAGACAATCTCTGTTTTTGCTCCAGCTGTTACTCAGAGCTTCTATAGTCTGTCTCTGGGAGTTTTTATATAAAAGTTCTCTCCCAGATGCACCCTTCTATAATAGTTTATAGTGATCATTTTATATACTGTTTGGTGCAAATATTTAAGTTTTTAGGCAGCTAATAAAGACTTTCATTTTGCAGCCTTTGTTGTTTTAGCCGTATATGGCTAGACTTGCACGGACTGCTGTTCTGTCTTAAAGTGACAGTATTTTATTATTATTTTAGCATAACATTTTTATTTCCTCTCTTGCCCTGTATTCTTTAGTAAAGAATTCTGTTGGTGTTTTACACACTGGCTTACCTTCAGAAGGTGCAAGCAGTGTTTGAGTATTGCTGTTCCCATTTTTTGTTAGGGTTGATAATGTACTATGCTAGTTTTAATTGTTTTCGCTTCTCTCTTGACGTAGAGTTAGAGCGTTATTTCTGAGCTCAATGTCTCCCAGGATGATGCTGTTTAGGCAATGCCACAGTTTTCTCCTTAAACGTCCGAAGCCTTCATGTCGTCACATGCAGTGCCCTGGGATTCCTCTCAAACTCCTGGAGGAGTGTATTTGCCTGCAGATTTTGCAGCTCAGGTATTCTCACAATATCTGTGGTGTTATCTGCCTTTCTTTTCTTATAGGGAAAGTGCAAGAGGACTTTAAATATTCATATAGTAAGGTTTCTTCTAAAGGTTTCTTCTAAATATGTTGCTATCCCTCTTTAGTCTGAGGTGGTGCAGTCGCTAGGAGCTTCTGAGGGTGATATATAACATTCGGACAGTATAATTTCTTCATTGTGGATTTTCCTCTGAGTCCAAGTTTCTGATGCATCCGTACAAGGGTAAGACCTTGTTTTGGTCCTGATCTGACAGGAATAGTTCTGATATAAAGGATTTTGCCCCCATTCCGGAATTGGTCCAAGTGGGGGGTTGATTCTGTCTTCAGACATGGATATGAGATGTTCCAGATAGTCTATGGACATTGTGCTTCAGAGTTACTGCTTAGTAGTCATTCCTTCCCTGCCTGAGATTGGCATGGATTGTTCGGTGGGCGGGCGCCCACATTCTAGTTTGTTCTCTATTCTCTTTTCAAGAGTGTATACCGGGAGCAGACTTCTTGAGCAGTCAGATCTTTTATTCCGGGCAGTGGTCTCCTGGAGGGTTCTCCAGGTTAACACTCACATGGGGGTGCTGGAGTTGGCAATGGCAGTATGCCAAGTTTCCAAACTGTGTTTAGAGTCATGAGATCAACAGGTTGCTCTGCTAAATACCCTGGCGGTTCCTTGGGATTTTAATGGTTCCTGCATAATCTCACAGAATCAGGTTTTCAGACATAGCAGAGATGTATTTCTTCCACCTTGGTGGTTTTTCCTGAGGAAAGTCCTTCTGAGTTAGGGTCCTTTCTTTGATCCTACTTTGTTTTTCTCTGAAGCTTTCAGCTTGGAGATTGAATGCTTAGTTCTGTCTAAGCATGGTTTTTCTGAATTGGTCATTGAGATCATGGTTCAGACTCTCAAGCCTGTTACTGGTATATTTTACCATAAGGTATGACGTAAATTTCCTGATTGGTGTAAGTCTATGGACTACTCTTGAAAGTAGGTTCGGGATTTCTAGGGGTTTTGCCCTTCTCTGAGAACGTTTTGTCAGTCAGCTCTCTGAAGGGTCCGATTTCTGCATTATTCTTTTTTTATACAGGTGTCTGGCGGATGTGCCAGACGTGTAATCTTTTTGTCAGACCCTGGTTTAGTATCAGGCCTGTGTTTAAGTCTGTTGCTACTCCTGGAGTTTTTAACCTTGTTTTTAAGGTTTTGCAGCAGGCTCAGTTTGAGCCGTAGCATTCCATAGATTTAAAAAATTTATCTTGGAATGTTTTTTTTTCTTTTGCATCTTCTGTTCAGAGAGTTTAGGTAGTCTCGGTTTTGCAGTGTTATTCGCTTTATTTTATTTTGGTTAAGACGTTTTTTTTTATCTTAAGTGGAAATATTGTTTGGGAATCGTTGCTCCCTCTCTGTGTCCTCATTCTTATCTTTTGCGGTAAGTGTGTGCAGAATTTGGATATTGTGCAGGCTTCTGTTTTTGTTTTTCTCTGTATTAGAAAACTACTGCTACTTCTCTTTTTTTTCTGTTTGAGAAATGTATTTTGTTTGCTTTTCAGAACTGTGGGGCTGCAGTTTTCTGAGAGAGTTATGGCTCATTATTCGAGGGCTGCCTCTTCTTTTTGGGCTTTCAAAACGAAGCTTCTGTGGAACAGATTTGCAAGTCTGCAATTTTGTTTTTCTTTGCATTTTTTTTCCAAATTTGATTATTTGTCTTGGTTGAGGCTTCTTTTGGGATATAGGTTCTTCAAGCAGTGGTGCCTTCTGTTTAGGTTACCTTGTCCCTCCCTAATCTTCTGTGTCCTCTAGCTTAGGTGTTGGTTCCCACTAGTAATTGATGATTCCGTGGACTCATCATATCTTAGGAAAGAAAATATAATTTATGCTTACCTGATAAATTTATTTCTGTATATGGTGAGTCCTCGGCCCACCCTTTATTTTAAGACAGTTATTTTTAACTAAAATCTCAAGCACCTCTACACCTTTGTGTGATCTTCTTTTTCCATTTTCCTTCGGCTGAATGACTGGGGGTTATGGGTAAGGGAAGTGTTATATATAGCAGCTTTGCTGTGGTGCTCTTTGCCGCCACCTGCTGGCCAGGAGTGATATTCCCACTAAATTGATGATTCCGTGGACCTACCATATCCAGAAATAAATGTATGCAGGTAAGCATAAATTATTTTTTTTTCAGTTCTGTTTGGTAATCTTCCTGATATTCATTCCCCCCCCCCCCCCCCCCCCCAGGTTTTGGTTTGTATCAAACTTGTTTTTCAGACTTCTCCATTTTAGCCTTTGCATAAGATTGACATTAAAGGGACAGTATACACAAATTTTCATATAACTGCATGTAATAGACACTACTATAAAGAATAAGATGCACAGATACTGATATAAAAATCCAGTATAAAACTGTTTAAAAACTTACTTAGAAGCTCTCAGTTTATCTCTGTTGAAAAGTTAGCTGGAAAGCACACTGCAAGTGGGAAATAAGACGGGTAGCTGACGGTATTCTCATAAAACTTTGGGGCTTGGTTAGGAGTCTGAAAATCTGAGCAATGTTACTTAAAAATAAGCAAAACTATACATTAAAAAAAAAAAAACAACACTTTATGGGCTATATAAATAGATCATCTACAAAACCTTTATGCAAAGAAAAAATGTCTATAATGTCCCTTTAAAGGGATACTAAACCCACATTTTTTCTTTAATGATTCAGATAGAGCATGCTACTTTCTAATTTACTCCTATCAATTTTTCTTCGTTCTCTTGCAATTTTTATTTAAAAAGCAGGAATTTAATGCTTAGAAGCCAGCCCATTTTAGGTTCAGAACCCTGGATAGCACTTGCTTAGTGGTTGCTAGCTTTAGCAAACCAATAAGCAAGCATAACCCAGGTTCTCAACCAAAAATGGTCCGGCTCTTAAGCTTTACATTCCTGCTTTTTAAATAAAGATAGCAAGAGAATGAAGAAAAATTGATAGGAGTAAATTAGAAAGTAGCATGCTCTATCTGAATCATTAAAGAAATTAATTTGATAATAGGAGTGAATTAGAAAGTTGTATAAAATTGCATGCTCTATCTGAATCATTAAAGAAAAAGAAACTTGGGTTTAGTGTCCCTTTAAGCTACTTTCTTGGAAAGTGTTGTTTTCTTTTAGCTATTTCGTCTGCTAGAAGAGTTTCTGAATTATCTGTTCTTTCTTCTGATCCTCCTGATCTGATTTTTCATCAGAATAAAGCAGTTTTAATAACTTTTTTTTTTTGTTTACCAAAGGTTGTTTCATCTGATTATATCAGTAGAGAACTTGTTGTTCCTTCATTATGTCCAAATTCCAAGACTGCTTCAGAAATATCTTAGCATAATTTGGATGTATCACATTGATGCTACTAAGGACTTTAGACAAACTTCTGGTTTGTTTTGTCCTTTTCTAGAACCAGAAAAGTGAATGAAGGCTTCTGCTGTTTGTTTGATTTCTTGGTTGAAACTTTTGATTCACAAGCATTATTTGGAGGCAGGAAGAGATTACTGCTCATTCTACTAGATCAGTTGCCACTTCATGGACCTTTTAAGAATGAGGCTTCAGTTGACAATATTTGCAAGGCAGCTACTTCGTCTTCTTTGCATACTTTTTCGAAGTTCTACCATTTTGATGATTTTGCTTCTTCTGAGGCAGTTTTTGGTAGAAAGGTGCTTCAGGCAGTTTCAGTTTGATTTGTTGCCTGTTTTATTCATTTTTAAGTGCACTGAAAAAAATATTAAATATGTTTAGAAGACAATCTTTTATTGGGGTTGTGGATTTATTTTCGCAGTAAAAAAATGTTGTTGGTTTTTTTTTGTTTTTTAAATCCCTCCCTCTCATGTTACCTAATTTATGCTTACCTTTTATAAGTTCCTTTCTTTCTTGGTGGCGAGAGTCGGTAAGACCCCACCCTATGTTTTTTTTTTTGTTTGTTTGTTTTTAAAGCAAATTTTTTTTCCTGCTCCTTTTTATTACCTCACATTTGCTTGGCTATGCCTTAGACTAAGGTATAGTGATGCGGGAGGGATTATATAGAGCTCTTGGCGTTTGGGATAGCTTTACCTCCTAGTAGTAGGGAAGGTAATTCCCATGAGAAATGGATTTTGAACTCTCATCACAATGAAATATATGAATTTATCAGGTAAGCATAAATTATGTTTTTCTGTTTCCTCTTAATAAATCTGATTATTTGCTTGTGCTTTTCCCTATATAATAAGAATATTTACATGCCTTGTTTACAAGGTTTTAAATATCCAATGATAATCTGTTCTACAGTCTGGTGGAATCTTATGTTCCTGGTCTGCATTGCTGTGGCCAATTAGGAACAGATGTAAATGAGCTTGTGGTCTGGATTAGCAAATCACTATGTAGTAGAATACTGTAGACTAAGATATTAATTTCATCATATTAAAGCATACTTTAATTTTTTTTGAGCAAATAAAAATCAATCTCAGTTTCCAATTTTGTTGGAGTATTATGAATTGTTCGGTTTGTAATAAATGTTTCTCACATGAAAGATTACATCTTCCCGGAGTCAAAAATACTGACCCGATAGCAGAGTTAGTCTTGAAAAGTTAGCACTGACGATTAGAAAACCCACAATTTTCACAGCTTAATTGCACGAAAAGGGGAGAATAAATGAGACTATTGCAAAGTTGATTTTATGCATATGTGTGTGTCATTACCGTAGAAGTCTGTTAGATTTGGGATTTAGCGTGGCCTTGCTGTATGACTTCCAGATGTTAATGCACCCTAGGCTTTCACTCTTCTTCGAACCTTTTGCTTTCCACTTACAATATGGGAGTGTTATGGATTTTTACGTTCCTCTTCTTATCGATTAATGCTTTGTAAGCTGCTCAGCACAATAATTAACAAGGAAAGTAAGGGGACATTATTTTGTCTTGCGGGCAGTGTTTACTGGCTTAAGTATAGGACTATCCTTGAAATGTCAGGGGCCAACATTTGAGATGTTGGTTTTAAAGTGCCAGTAAACATCAGAAATCAAATTGCATATCTGTATGTTACTATGTTTGCACATGATGTTTCAGGTTAAAGTTATTTCCTAAACGCTATTACATTAAATTATTAATAGTTTGACATAGTTTCTGCATTGGCGTCTTGCAATCCATGTTCGGCCGCCCCCTGCAGCTTTACAGCTCCTGACTTCTAATTCCCAGCCCCTCAGAAAGCTGTACCGCCCCTTTACTCTTCCTGTTGAGCACGCCCCAGTACATTGCTGTACTTTCTATTTTTTAAAATAGAGTATTATTTTGTATTAGGGGCTTGTTCTTTCTCTGCTCGGCACACAGCTACAGAAGTAAACAGTGAATCACATTGCCATGCACAGACAGATTCACTGTTTACATTCTGTGTGTGTGTGTGCGCTGATGATGGAGTAATGTGCGCATGCGCAAGAAATCTGACAGGCAGGTGCCTGTGTAGAGATACAGCAGCGCACCTTCATAAATTTAGAATAGCGCGATCGGTATCCTTGTTATTGGCTTCATCACCCCTGGAGGTGAAGAAGAAAAAAAGACAATGAACCTGGGGGCGGCCAGGGGAAGCAAGCAGAGCTGTGTTTTAGAGGTAAATTTGGGGGTCTTACTTTGAAGATACAGCAGTCATGTTTACACTGCTGTGATTTATATGGAACACTATTTATAATAAAAAAATACATGTTTACTGTCCCTTTAACCTTTGAGTGTCTGAAGTTGCAAACGAGTGTCTTTGTGTGCTGCAGTCTAGAACCACAGGCTATAAGCACATTTTTGTTTGTACTAAATATGTTCACTATCATCTCTAATGTACTTTCTGTTATTCATTGTTTTCTTTCGAACTGCCTGTGCACTGAATGCCTGATAAACATGCACCCACTTATAATACTTAACCCATGTCCCTTAAATCTTACTAGTTTTTTGAAGAAAATAAAGGGGATACCAATTTTTCAGTACACTGCCCCTTTAAAACAGCTTTTAGACTATGCAGTTGGTATATGGAAAATAGCTCCTTTAGGTTTATTCTAATAGATGTTTTTGCTTGTTGAAACCACAATCCATTTAAATGGATTGTAGCTTGGAGGAAGAACAGACATCCTTGTTGTTCCTTTCTCTTTAGGCACAAAGGCCTTTTGATCTTCTCAGTTTGTATACACAAAAGCCAATGGAAAATATTGCACCTAAACCCCCCCCCCCCCCCCCTCCATTTGATGGTGATTTTGAACAAAATACTTGGCAAATATCTATGCTATATAATTCTTTCTCTAATGGGAATTTGAGTACCAGATAATTTTTGGCAAATTAGCTATCACTCCATGTGTGTGTGTATATATGTATGTATGTATATATGTATCAGTGATGTGCAGTGAGGTCAGAGGCTGGTGAGGCACTAGATATGATACGCCGGAGAAACACATGTACAGAGGGCCGCAAGTACCCCCAACAGGGCAGGTTTAAATGATAGCTGAACCAGTGCACAGGTGACATAATCAGGCGATGGGTGAGAGCAAGTTAGTAACCACTGAGTTACTGATCAGCTGATTACTTCACCTGTGCACTGATTTGGCTATAATGAAAACCTGGCCTGTTGGGGGTACTTGAGGACCATTGTTGAGAAACACTGCACTAAAGCACCAGCTCATCGGAAATGTATTGATTAGCTGGAGAATAAAGCACACATACTCTGCTCACTGACACCCACACACACTCTGATCACATACACACTCACACAATTCTGTGGCACAGTGCCAGTTACTAAGCATACACAATCTCTTCTTTACTCACTACTGTATTGTAAAAATAGAAATAATTTACCATACAAGTTTTACACAAAGTTATCAATACTGCCAACACAGCTGCTGCAATATGGTGTTCATATGCACGTGCACATCCCACTTAGGTATGCTCTTCAACAAAGGACACCAAAGGATACCAAAAGAATGAAGTACATAATAAAAGTAAAATAGAAAGTTTATTTATTTATTTTTTGCGTGCAATTTCTGAATGATGGAAATGTAATTATGACTTTCATGTTCCTTTCAAAAACTAATTTGATTTGCTGACATGGGGCCAGTAATAGTTGATGCCAATTCTCAAAATATAAATAACTAGAAAAGTCTATTAAAATAGCATGCTCTACCTCAATCATGAAAGTTTAATTTAAAATGTCTCCCTTTGACTATGTGTTTAACCAGTTACTTTACAGTGGCATTATTTCTAAAAACATTTAACTGCAATAATTACATATATATTTTAAATGACTCATTATCTCCTTTTATTAATATAAACTTGTATAAAAGCAGCACATATTAAAAACACAATGCAACAGCTTTCAATTGATTTGTGAATTACAAGTTAACAGCAGTCTTTAAATAAATGGAGACACAGAGAAAAATAAAAATAGATACTGCATCCTCTGACTGAACAGACATAACATATATGGAGTTTGTACCAAATTAAATCAAATAACCATGAAAAAGGGAGGCTTAGCAATATTCAATGTCAAAA
The DNA here is from genome assembly GCF_027579735.1 of Bombina bombina. Lineage (NCBI taxonomy): Eukaryota > Metazoa > Chordata > Amphibia > Anura > Bombinatoridae > Bombina > Bombina bombina. Next base: position 410,226,882 of record NC_069500.1, read on the forward strand.
ACTTTAATTTAAATAATGTGCACACTGCACACTTAACTTCAAACTCTGGGTTTTAAATTATGGATTTAAATCTGAATTGACCCTTTGACTTCCTGTAAGTATTGGGTTATGCTCACTTACTGTCCCCCCTGTTAATGAGCTGTATCTGAACACAATTCAACAAAAACACTAAACCACATTCATTAAATTATCATTTTCACTAACAGAATCCATTTCAGTAAAATCTACGGCTGCTGCACTTACTACAATAAAATGTGGGTGAAACACTGCTCTCTCTGCCTCTCTCCCTTTCCTGCTCTGTAAGGATTCAGGAAGTGACAGTGGAACATTCCACTGCATTTAGAGGGAAAGAACAGAACTCTCTTTTTCACTTTAGCAAAGCTGTCAACTTCACAGGACAGCAACAAAATAAATGAAAGTTGTTTTTTTTCCGTTTTTGTTTTGTTTTATATGATTTAACATCCAACCCCAACCCTAAATTCCACTTACTAATGCCTCTCACTGGATTGGGTCAGCCCAAATAGGACTGCCTCAAATAAGCAGATAATGGGCCATGCAATGAGCTTAACCACTTTAATCCAGTAGATGGCGCAGCATGTTGTGTAATGGTGGGCAGACCTGCTTGTGCCTCTCCATTGCACAACATGTAGCTGTGAAAAAAAAAAATGCTGGGGGAAAAAATAGCAATTTTTTTTATTTTTTTTAAAGCCAATAAAAAAATATATTTATTTTTGCCCATATGAGAGGTGAAGCACTGCCTCACCTGCCTCTAGTGACTGCACATCACTGGTATGTATGTATGTATGTATATGTATGTATATGTGTGTATGTATATATATATATATATATATGTGTGTATGTATATGTATAAAAATTTAAGTAGACAACTTTAAAGTTTTAATCTTGGCCCATTTTTGATATGCCACCATCTGGCTACCGAATATGATTGTGTATGTATGTACTACATCAAGACGCTGGACAAAGTACTGCTTTTTGTTTTTGTTTGTTTTTTTTGCCTCAAAAAGTCTAGGCCAGTCACTTTATCTCTAGCCGCCAGTTTCTGTTTAAAAGCATACTAACAAGAAAGTAATAAGGCTGACACTTCCCTACAATCCAATGACCCTCCTTTTTAATCCTCTCCCCACGATTAAATGTAAACTACAACGTCAACTAATATTTATTATCATTAACTATGCTAAACGCTTAATCCCAAGACAATGGAAATCAACAGAGCCTCCGTCTTTAAACGAATGTAAAGCCCTAGTCACACATACTTTTACAACTAGAAAAACTCCACTACAGTATAACTAAACAATTGGATAACTTTCTTGACATGAGATTCCTATGGGAAGAATACCTACACTCTACCACGAGTTCAACGTCTACCACATAAAATTAATTTTGAAAGATCAGTCATGCAATATACCCCTAGAATGTAAAATTTATAAGATTCCATTATTAATATCCTATACATATACCAAGCATCTCTTTGAATTGAAAAAATGAATTACGTTAAGTTACAAGAAGATACTATGTAAATGAACTTTATGTACGTACTACTGTAATTTCTTTCATGTAATTAGCAAGAGTCCATGAGCTAGTGACGTATGGGATATACATTCCTACCAGGAGGGGCAAAGTTTCCCAAACCTCAAAATGCCTATAAATACACCCCTCACCACACCCACAATTCAGTTTTACAAACTTTGCCTCCTATGGAGGTGGTGAAGTAAGTTTTTGTGCTAGATTCTTCGTTATGCGCTTCGCAGCAGGCTGGAGCCTGGTTTTCCTCTCAGAGTGCAGTGAATGTCAGAGGGATGTGGAGAGAGTATTGCCTATTTGAATTCAATGGTCTCCTTCTACGGGATCTATTTCATAGGTTCTCTGTTATCGGTCGTAGAGATTCATCTCTTACCTCCCTTTTCAGATCGACGATATACTCTTATATACCATGACCTCTACTGATTCTCGTTTCAGTACTGGTTTGGCTATCTACTATATGTAGATGAGTGTCCTGGGGTAAGTAAGTCTTATTTTTTGTGACACTCTAAGCTATGGTTGGGCACTTTATATATAAAGTTCTAAATATATGTCTTTAAACTTATATTTGCCTTGATTCAGGATGATCAATATTCCTTATTTCAGACAGTCAGTTTCATTATTTGGGTTAATGCATATGAATATTCAATTTTTTTTCTTACCTTAAAAATTGTTTTCAAATTGACTTTTTTCCCTGTGGGCTGTTAGGCTCGCGGGGGCTGAAAATGCTTCAATTTATTGCGTCATTCTTGGCGCGGATTTTTTTGGCGCAAAAATTTCTGTTTGTCATTTCCGGCGTCATTCTTGACGCCGGAAGTTGTTCGTGATTATGTCATTTTTTTGACGTTTTGCGCCAAAAATGTCGGCGTTCCGGATGTGGCGTCATTCTTGGCGCCAAAAATTTTTAGGCGCCAATAATGCGGGCGTCTTGTTTGGCGCTAAAAAATGTGGGCGTCATTTTTGTCTCCACCTTTTTTTTCACATTATTTCAGTCTCATTTTTCATTGCTTCTGGTTGCTAGAGGCTTGTTCATTGGCATTCTTTCCCATTCCTGAAACTGTCATTTAAGGAATTTGATAATTTTGCTTTATATGTTGTTTTTTTCTATTACATATTGCAAGATGTCTCAGATTGACCCTGGATCAGAATCTACTTCTGGAAAGACGCTGCCTGATGCTGGTTCTACCAAAGTTAAGTATATTTGTTGTAAACTTTTGGTAACTGTTCCTCCGGCTGTAGTTTGTGATGAATGTCATGATAAGCTTGCTAATGCAGATAGTATTTCCATTAGTAATATACCATTACCTGTTGCTGTTCCCTCAACATCTAATACTCAGGATGTTCCGGTTAATTTAAGAGAATTTGTTTCTAAATCTATTAGGAAGGCTATGTCTGTTATTCCTCCTTCCAATAAACGTAAAAGGTCTTTTAAAACTTCTCATTTTTCAGATGAAATTTTAAATGACCGTCATAATTCTGATTTGTCTGTTTCTGATGAGGATTTTTCTGGTTCAGAGGATTCTGTCTCAGATATTGACTCTGATAAATCTTCATATTTATTTAAGATGGAATTTATTCGCTCTTTACTTAAAGAAGTTTTAATCGCTTTAGAGATGGAGGAATCTAGTCCTCTTGATACTAAATCTACTAAGTGTTTAAATTCGTTTTTTAAACCTCCTATGGTTATTCCAGAAGTTTTTCCTGTCCCTGATGCTATTTCTGAAGTAATTTCTAAGGAATGGAATAATATGTGTACTTCATTTACTCCTTCTCAAAGGTTTAAGAAATTGTATCCTGTGCCATCTGACAGATTAGAGTTTTGGGACAAAATCCCTAAAGTTGATGGGGCTATCTCTACTCTTGCTAAACGTACTACTATTCCTACGGCAGATAGTACTTCCTTTAAGGATCCTTTAGATAGGAAGATTGAATCCTTTCTAAGGAAAGCTTATTTATGTTCAGGTAATCTTCTTAGGCCTGCTATTTCTTTGGCTGATGTTGCTGCCGCTTCCACTTTTTGGTTGGAGGCTTTAGCACAACAAGTATCAGACCATAATACTCATAGCATTGTTAAACTCCTTCAACATGCTAATAACTTTATTTGTGATGCCATCTTTGATATCATTAGAGTTGATGTCAGGTATATGTCTTTAGCTATTTTAGCTAGAAGAGCTTTATGGCTTAAAACTTGGAATGCTGATATGTCTTCTAAATCAACTTTGCTTGCTCTTTCTTTGCAAGGTTATAAATTATTTGGTTCCCAGTTGGATTCTATTTCAACTGTTACTGGAGGGAAAGGAAATTTTTTGCCTCAGGACAAAAAATCTAAAGGTAAATACAGGGCTGCTAATAGTTTTCGTTCCTTTCGTCAGAATAAGGAACAGAAGCCTGACCCTTCCCCTAAAGGAACGGTTTCTGTCTGGAAACCTTCTCCAATCTGGAATAAAACCAAGCCTTTTAGAAAGTCAAAACCAGCTCCCAAGCCCACATGAAGGTGCGGCCCTCATTCCAGCACAGCTGGTAGGGGGCAGGTTACGATTTTTCAAAGACATTTGGATCAATTAGATTCACAGTCTTTGGATTCAGAACATTGTTTCTCAAGGGTACAGAATAGGTTTCAAGGTAAGGCCACCTGCGAAGAGATTTGTTTCTCTCTCGCATTCCAATAAACCCAGTAAAAGCTCAGGCATTTCTGAAATGTGTTTCAGATCTAGAGTTGGCTGGGGTAATTGTACCTGTTCCAGTTCTGGAACAGGGTCTGGGGTTTTACTCAAATCTATTCATTGTACCAAAGAAGGAGAATTCCTTCAGACCAGTTCTGGATCTAAAGATATTGAATCGTTATGTAAGGATACCAACATTCAAAATGGTAACTATAAGGACTATTCTGCCTTTTGTTCAGCAAGGGCATTATATGTCCACAATAGATTTACAGGATGCATATCTTCATATTCCGATTCATTCAGATCAATTTCAGTTTCTGAGATTCTCTTTTCTAGACAAGCATTACCAGTTTGTGGCCCTTCCGTTTGGCCTAGCAACAGCTCCAAGGATCTTTTCAAAGGTTCTCGGTGCCCTTCTCTCTGTAATCAGAGAACAGGGTATTGCGGTATTTCCTTATTTGGACGATATCTTGGTACTTGCTCAGTCTTTACATTCTGCAGAATCTCACACGAATCAACTTGTGTTGTTTCTTCAAAGACATGGTTGGAGGATCAATTTACCAAAGAGTTCGTTGATTCCTCAGACAAAGGTAACCTTTTTGGGTTTTCAAATAGATTCAGTGTCCATGACCTTGTCTCTAACAGTAAAGAGACGTCTGAAATTGGTTTCAGCCTGTCGAAACCTTCAGTCTCTATCATTCCCTTCGGTAGCTTTGTGCATGGAAATTCTAGGTCTCATGACTGCTGCATCGGACGCGATCCCCTTTGCTCGTTTTCACATGCGGCCTCTTCAGCTTTGTATGCTGAACCAGTGGTGCAGGGATTATACAAAGATATCACAATTAATATCCTTAAATCCCAATGTACGACACTCTCTGACATGGTGGATAGATCACCATCGTTTAGTCCAAGGGGCTTCCTTTGTTCGCCCAACCTGGACTGTGATCTCAACAGATGCAAGTCTGTCAGGTTGGGGAGCTGTATGGGGATCTCTGACAGCGCAGGGGGTTTGGGAATCTCAGGAGGCGATTACCAATCAACATTTTGGAACTCTGTGCGATTTTCAGAGCTCTTCAGTCCTGGCCTCTTCTGAAGAATCGTTTATGTGCTTTCAGACAGACAATGTCACAACCGTGGCATATGTCAATCATCAAGGTGGGACTCACAGTTCTCAGGCTATGAAAGAAGTATCTCGGATACTTGTATGGGCGGAATCCAGCTCCTGTCTAATTTCTGCGGTTCACATCCCAGGTGTAGACAATTGGGAAGCGGATTATCTCAGTCGCCAGACGTTACATCCGGGCGAATGGTCCTTTCACCCAGAGGTATTTCTTCAGATTGTTCAAATCTGGGGACTTCCAGAAATAGATCTGATGGCCTCTCATCTAAACAAGAAACTTCCCAGGTATCTGTCCAGATCCAGGGACCCTCAGGCGGAGGCAGTGGACGCGTTGTTGCTTCCTTGGAATTATCATCCTGCCTATATCTTTCCGCCTCTAGTTCTTCTTCCAAAAGTGATTTCCAAAATTCTAATGGAACGTTCGTTTGTGCTGCTGGTGGCTCCAGCATGGCCTCACAGGTTTTGGTAAGCGGATCTCATTCGGATGGCCAGTTGCCAACCTTGGACTCTTCCGTTAAGACCAGACCTATCTCAAGGCCCTTTTTTCCATCAGGATCTCAAATCATTAAATTTGAACGTATTGAAATTGAACGCTTGATTCTTAGTCATAGAGGTTTCTCTGACTCAGTAATTAATACTATGTTACAGGCTTGTAAATCTGTGTCTAGGAAGATTTATTATTGAGTCTGGAAGACTTACATTTCTTGGTGTTCTTCTCATAAATTCTCCTGGCATTCTTTCAGAATTCCTAGAATTTTACAGTTTCTTCAGGATGGTTTGGATAAAGGTTTGTCTGCAAGTTCCTTGAAAGGACAAATCTCTGCTCTTTCTGTTCTTTTTCACAGAAAGATTGCTATTCTTCCTGATATTCATTGTTTTGTACAGGCTTTGGTTCGTATCAAACCTGTCATTAAGTCAATTTCTCCTCCTTGGAGTCTTAATTTGGTTCTGAGGGCTTTACAAGCTCCCCCGTTTGAACCTATGCATTCTCTGGGCATTAAATTACTTTCTTGGAAAGTTCTGTTCCTTTTGGCCATCTCTTCTGCTAGAAGAGTTTCTGAGTTATCTGCTCTTTCTTGTGAATCTCCTTTTCTGATTTTTCATCAGGATAAGGCAGTGTTGAGGACTTCATTTAAATTTTTACCTAAGGTTGTGAATTCTAACAACATTAGTAGAGAAATTGTTGTTCCTTCATTATGTCCTAATCCTAAGAATTCAAAGGAGAGATCTTTACATTCTTTGGATGTAGTAAGAGCTTTGAAATATTATGTTGAAGCAGAAAAGGTCAGAAGGCCTCCGCCATTTCTTTGGCGTCTTGGTTAAAGTCTTTGATTCATCATGCTTATGTAGAGTCGGGTAAATCCCCGCCTCAAAGAATTACGGCTCATTCTACCAGGTCAGTTTCTACTTCCTGGGCGTTTAGGAATGAAGCTTCTGTTGATCAGATTTGCAAAGCAGCAACTTGGTCTTCTTTGCATACTTTTACTAAATTCTACCATTTTGATGTGTTTTCTTCTGAAGCAGTTTTTGGTAGAAAAGTACTTCAGGCAGCTGTTTCAGTTTGATTCTTCTGCTTATAATTTCATTATTTTGAGATTAAAAACTTTTGTTTTGGGTTGTGGATTATTATTATTTTTCAGCGGAATTGGCTGTCTTTATTTATCCCTCCCTCTCTAGTGACTCTTGCGTGGAAGTTCCACATCTTGGGTATTTATTATCCCATACATCACTAGCTCATGGACTCTTGCTAATTACATGAAAGAAAACATAATTTATGTAAGAACTTACCTGATAAATTCATTTCTTTCATATTAGCAAGAGTCCATGAGGCCCACCCTTTTTTGTGGTGGTTATGATTTTTTTGTATAAAGCACAATTATTCCAATTCCTTATTTTGATGCTTTCGCTCCTTTCTTATCACCCCACTTCTTGGCTATTTGTTAAACTGAATTGTGGGTGTGGTGAGGGGTGTATTTATAGGCATTTTGAGGTTTGGGAAACTTTGCCGCTCCTGGTAGGAATGTATATCCCATACGTCACTAGCTCATGGACTCTTGCTAATATGAAAGAAATGAATTTATCAGGTAAGTTCTTACATAAATTATGTTTTTGTTACTATACAACCTGTTTTGTTTATTTTACTTCAATAAAAGTTTAAAAAAACACAAAAAAACCATACTAACAATTGTGAGTAATCTATAAATGCTAAACGGAAATTACATGTTCTTGGTTGAATCTAGTTTCTTTCTTTTGTTTATTTATATAGATATGTAATTTTAGCAGTTGCGACAATCTGTAAAACGTCAAAATTGATGTTAAAAGGGAAAACACAAATATATTTTAACAAAAAAAAAACACTATCCCTTAAGTGAAAAAATGTAATACCATGTAAATGAGAGGAAAATATTAGGCAAACGGGATGTCATGCAGAAGTTTTGAGAAGTGTGCATTTTTACAGTAGATTAGTGTCTCCCAGAAAAATGGAACGTCCGTGTGTGTTCTTGTTGTTTTTGTTTTTTTAAATGCTAAAAATTAATGAAAGTACCAAATGTTTGATTTTTTTTCTAAATTGTTAGACCGTAATAATGTATTTAGTGTCTGTGATACCCTAGTCAATTCTGCCACACCTTCATCCTCCCTTCACCCCACTTAATTTCTATCCTAATTGTGGTTTATACTTTTCAGATGATCTGTTCCTTCCTGCCATTTATACACTAGGTAACATACACAGCCGGAATTTAACTCCTTTGTTTCCAGTAATACACAGTGCAGGCGTGATCTCGGACTATCAATCCCTGGCATATGATCCCTTTGTTCACTCACTGATAATTAACTGCTCCCTGTCGAGCAAAGGGGAAAACATGCAAGGTGATCATTGCCTATAATGCCTACGGTTTTAATTACCTTTTTTACCTATGTTGGTGGCTACAACTGACACGAAGAGTAACAGATTACACCCCACTTCTAGACACCAGCAAGGTGAATTTACACCTAGGAGCATGAGGACCAGAGACTGTCTATTTCCTTCTATGAAACTTCTACCACCCTAGGAGCTTGAATGTCTAGGTATAGGTGTACTATGATTCTGGTTAAATGGGTAGAACTGTTATCTTTAAAGCCTGTAGTTTATGTATGTTTGATTATTTTCAGTTTGGTTAGATTTTCTTGTGTTCATTATATTCATGTTGTACGTATATTATATATTGTTTTTGTTTTTTTTTGTGACAATTTTCTTTAAATACCAAAAAACGTATAAAAGTTTCAAGCAATGTCTCAACATCCTAACCATATACCGTATCATTTTCTATTTTCAAGGTCACTAAGATGGTAAAAACAGTCACCACAAGAACTGTGCGCCAAGTACCACTCGGTCCAGATGGTATGCCAGTACTTGATGCTTCATCTCCTCTCAGTGGTTACACCGATTCTATTGACAGAAGATACATGAAAAATGGGGAGCGTTTTATTAACCCTCAGGCTTCCTCCACTCTTACAAGGTCCTATAACAACAGCTACAATGATTCCTATGGTGACCCCCATGACACTCAATACAGGCCCTTCATGGGGCATGAAGGGTATGGAGATATGCCGGACAATTATGGTAGCCTGTCACGTGGAGTAAATTATCGACCACGATACCCATATACTGCAGGGAACAGCTACCGGCCAGAGGATGGCAGTTATACTCTGCCCACGAGACGAGAGAACTACGTACCCATTGCTCAACCACAGGTGCCCATTGGCAGCAACATTGATTTAAACCGATCCCAGCCTGAACGATTCCAGCCTGAGCCATATGGTCTTGAAGATGACAATCGCAGCCTTGGGGCAGATGAAGAAGGATATGAATTAGATCAAGATTACTCTACCATAAGCAGAAGAGTCCTTCCTGGCATGCCACTTACAGGCAGACTTCACAAGTCAAGGTAAAAGCAAAACCATCTTCATAGTTGCTATAATGAAATCATTGTTTGTAATTTATTAGGAAATTTGGCTTGTGATTGAAACCTTAGAAGAAGTGTGCTTGAACATAGTACACTGATGTATTGGTTTAATCACCATAGCACTAGGCAAACCTTTTTCATACTTATGTATGGAGTACCTGGTTAACTATGAGATGGGTACATGGTAAAAAAATATTTGACAGTATATCTGACCCAAATTAGTTTAATCTGCTTGTGTAGAATTAAAGTGTTTTTGTAAATATCTGGCATCTTTTTGGTCCATTGTAACCTCAGTTACGTTACCTGACTGAATAAAGATTTGGCCAACTATCCCTTAAAGGGACATAAAACAGGTTGAGATCTGTGCATATCCTAAAAGGGATAATTAATTAAAATAGTTTGCATAACAAAAATGTTTAAAAATTGCTGGCAAGTATTTTAAAAGAATTTTCAAAATAAGCAAAATTAATTGCATAGTTAAGCTGCTTGGAGTAGCCAACTCCACCTACCCTTATCAGTGTTTAGATCCAGACATTGTATTTAAACTGAGTTCATAGCTTCTAGGCATACTCCAGCAGATAATCCCTATGCAATTTTGTATTCTATCAAAGCAACAATAAACATAGATACAGCCATAAAAGGAATTGTGTGAGGGGAGTTAGAGCTTTACAATTCATAAACTAAAAAGAAAGGGTTAATGGCAAAGCACTTCAGTATAAATTTGCAGGTAAAGTAATTAACGTACATATTAAATTTTGTCTCTATCCCAACTTGTTTTATGTCCCTTTAAAGTGTTCATGCTTAGGTCAACTAACTTATTTGATTTCTTATCATACGGAGGGGCGGGACTAAGATTTAAAATACTGACTTAAAGGGACATAAAACACAATTTCTCTTGTTAAGTGTATCCAGTCCACGGATCATCCATTACTTGTGGGATATTCTCCTTCCCAACAGGAAGTTGCAAGAGGATCGCCCACAGCAGAGCTGCTACATAGCTCCTCCCCTCACTGCCATATCCAGTCATTCTCTTGCAACTCTCAACAAAGATGGACGTAGTAAGAGGAGAGTGGTGTATTATAGTTAGTTTTTTAACTTCAATCAAAAGTTTGTTATTTTTAAATGGTACCGGAGTGTACTGTTTCATCTCAGGCAGCATTAGAAGAAGAATCTGCCTGTGATTTCTATATCTTAGCAGAAGTAACTAAGATCCATTGCTGTTCTCACATATTCTGAGGAGTGAGGTAACTTCAGAGAGAGAATGGCGTGCAGGTTTTCCTGCAATAAGGTATGTGCAGTTAATATTTTTCTAGGGATGGAATTTGCTAGAAAATGCTGCTGATACCGGATTAATGTAAGTAAAGCCTTAAATGCAGTGATAGGGACTGGTATCGGGCTTATTAATAGAGATACATACTCTTATAAAAGTGTAATATAAAACGTTTGCTGGCATGTTTAATCGTTTTTATATATGTTTGGTGACAAAACTTATTGGGGCCTAGTTTTTTTCCACATGGCTGGTTTGATTTTTGCCTAGAAACAGTTCCTGAGGCTTTCCACTGTTGGAATATGAGTGGGAAGGGCCTATTTTAGTGCTTTTCTGTGCAGATAAAAATACTGACAGAGACATTCAGCTTCTTCCTGCATGATCCAGGACATCTCTGAAGGGCTCAAAAGGCTAAAAAGTCGTGTTTGAGGAGGGTAACAATCACAGTAGACTGTGGCAGTTGTTGTGACTGTGTTTAAAAAAACGTTTTTGTCATTTATTATTCTGTTTTTGTTATTAAGGGGTTAATCATCCATTTGCAAGTGGGTGCAATGCTCTGCTGACTTGTTACATACACTGTAAAAATTTTGTTAGTGTAACTGCCTTCTTTCACTGTTATTTCAAATTTTGTCAATTTGTTTCTCTTAAAGGCACAGTAACGTTTTTTATATTGCTTGATAACTTGCTTTAAAGTGTTTTCCAAGCTTGCTAGTCTCATTGCTAGTCTGTACAAACATGTCTGAAACAGAGGATACTTGTTCATTATGTTTAAAAGCCATGGTGGAGCCCCATAGGAGAATGTGTACTGAATATATTGATTTCACCTTAAACAGTAAAGATCAGTCTTTATCTATAAAAGAATAGTCACCAGAGGGGTCTGTCGAGGGGGAAGTTATGCCGACTAACTCTCCCCACGTGTCGGACCCTTCGCCTCCCGCTCAAGGGACGCACGCTAATATGGCGCCAAGTACATCAGGGACGCCCATAGCGATTACTTTGCAGGACATGGCTGCAATCATGAATAATACCCTGTCAGAGGTATTATCCAGATTGCCTGAATTGAGAGGCAAGCGCAATAGCTCTGGGGTTAGACGAGATACAGAGCGCGTAGATGCTGTAAGGGCCATGTCTGATACTGCGTCACAATATGCAGAACCTGAGGACGGAGAGCTTCAGTCTGTGGGTGACGTCTCTGAATCGGGGAGACCTGATTCAGAGATTTCTAATTTTAAATTTAAGCTTGAGAACCTCTGTGTATTGCTTGGGGAGGTATTAGCTGCTCTGAATGACTGTGACACAATTGCAGTGCCAGAGAAATTGTGTAGGCTGGATAAATACTATGCAGTGCCGGTGAGTACTGATGTTTTTCCAATACCTAAAAGGCTTACAGAAATTATTAGTAAGGAGTGGGATAGCCCCGGTGTGCCCTTTTCCCCACCTCCTATATTTAGAAAAATGTTTCCAATAGATGCCACTACACAGGACTTATGGCAGACTGTCCCTAAGGTGGAGGGAGCAGTTTCTACTTTAGCAAAGCGTACCACTATCCCGGTTGAGGACAGTTGTGCTTTTTCAGATCCAATGGATAAAAAAATTAGAGGGTTTATTTTACAGCCCCTTGCATGCATTGCGCCTGTCACTGCTGCGGCGGCATTCTGGTTTGAGGCCCTGGAAAAGGCCATCCATACAGCTCCATTGACTGAAATTGTTGACAAGCTTAGAACTCTTAAGCTAGCTAACTCATTTGTTTCTGATGCCATTGTTCATTTGACTAAACTAACGGCTAAGAATTCCGGATTCGACATCCAGGCGCGTAGGGCGCTATGGCTCAAATCCTGGTCAGCTGATGTGACTTCAAAGTCTAAATTACTCAACATCCCTTTCAAGGGGCAAACCTTATTCGGGCCTGGTTTGAAAGAAATTATTGCTGACATTACTGGAGGTAAGGGTCATACCCTTCCTCAGGACAGGGCCAAATCAAAGGCCAAACAGTCTAATTTTCGTGCCTTTCGAAAGGTGCAGCATCAACTTCCTCTTCAAAACAAGAGGGAACTTTTGCTCAATCTAAGCAGGCCTGGAAACCTAACCAGTCCTGGAACAAGGGCAAGCAGGCCAGAAAGCCTGCTGCTGCCTCTAAGACAGCATGAAGGAGCGGCCCCCTATCCGACAACGGATCTAGTAGGGGGCAGACTCTCTCTCTTCACCCAGGCGTGGGCAAGAGATGTTCAGGATCCCTGGGCATTGGAGATCATATCTCAGGGATATCTTCTGGACTTCAAAGCTTCTCCTTCACAAGGGAGATTTCACCTTTCAAGATTATCTGCAAACCAGATAAAGAAAGAGGCATTCCTAAGCTGCGTACAAGATCTCCTTGTAATGGGAGTGATCCATCCAGTTCCGCAGACGGAACAAGGACAGGGGTTTTATTCAAATCTGTCTGTGGTTCCCAAAAAAAAGGGAACCTTCAGACCAATTTTGGATTTAAAGATCCTAAACAAATTCCTCAGAGTTCAGTCATTCAAGATGGAAACTATTCTAACCATTTTACCCATGATCCAAGAGGGTCAGTACATGACCACAGTGGACTTAAAGGATGCCTACCTTCACATTCCGATTCACAAGAATCATCATCAGTTCCTGAGGTTTGCCTTTCTAGACAGGCATTACCAATTTGTAGCTCTTCCATTCGGGTTGGCTACAGCCCCAAGAATTTTTACAAAGGCTCTGGGCTCACTTCTGGCGGTCCTAAGACCGCGAGGCATAGCGGTGGCTCCTTACCTGGACGATATCCTGATACAGGCGTCAAGCTTTCAAATTGCCAAATCTCATACAGAGATAGTTCTGGCATTCCTGAGGTCGCATGGGTGGAAAGTGAACGAAGAAAAGAGTTCTCTATCTCCTCTCACGAGGGTTTCCTTCCTAGGGACTCTAATAGATTCTGTAGAAATTAAAGTTTACCTGACGGAGTCCAGGTTATCAAAACTTCTAAATGCTTGCCGTGTTCTTTACTCCATTCCGCGCCCCACGGTGGCTCAGTGCATGGAAGTAATCAGCTTAATGGTAGCGGCAATGGACATAGTGCTATTCGCGCGCCTGCATCTCAGACCGCTGCAATTATGCATGCTCAGTCAGTGGAATGGGGATTACACAGATTTGTCCCCTCTACTAAATCTGGATCAGGAAACCAGAGATTCTCTTCTCTGGTGGTTATCTCGGGCCCATCTGTCCAAGGGTATGACCTTTCGCAGACCAGATTGGACAATTGTAACAACAGATGCCAGCCTTCTAGGTTGGGGTGCAGTCTGGAACTCCCTGAAGGCTCAGTGTTCATGGACTCAGGAGGAGAAACTCCTCCCAATAAATATTCTGGAGTTAAGAGCAATATTCAATGCTCTTCTGGCTTGGCCTCAGCTAGCAACACTGAGGTTCATCAGATTTCAGTCGGACAACATCACGACTGTGGCTTACATCAACCATCAAGGGGGAACCAGGAGTTCCCTAGCGATGTCAGAAGTCTCCAAGATAATTCGCTGGGCAGAGACTCACTCTTGCCACCTGTCAGCGATCCATATCCCAGGTGTAGAGAACTGGGAGGCGGATTTTCTGAGTCGTCAGACTTTTCATCCGGGGGAATGGGAACTCCATCCGGAGGTGTTTGCTCAATTGGTTCTCCGTTGGGGCAAATCAGAATTGGATCTCATGGCGTCTCGCCAGAACGCCAAGCTTCCTTGTTATGGATCCAGGTCCAGGGACCCAGAAGCGGCACTGATAGATGCTCTAGCAGCGCCTTGGTTCTTCAACCTGGCTTATGTGTTTCCACCGTTTCCTCTGCTCCCTCGTCTGATTGCCAAAATCAAACAGGAAAGAGCATCAGTGATATTGATAGCACCTTCGTGGCCACGCAGGACCTGGTATGCAGACCTAGTGGACATGTCATCCTTTCCACCATGGACTCTGCCTCTGAGACAAGACCTTCTAATACAAGGTCCTTTCAATCATCCAAATCTACTTTTCTCTGAGACTGACTGCATGGAGATTGAACACTTGATCCTATCAAAGCGTGGCTTCTCCGAGTCAGTAATTGATACCTTAATACAGGCACAAAAGCCTGTCACCAGGAAAATTTACCACAAGATATGGCGTAAATCTCTTCATTGGTGAGAATCCAAGAATTACTCATGGAGTAGGGTTAGGATTCCTAGGATATTGTCCTTCCTCCAAGAGGGTTTGGACAAAGGATTATCAGCTAGTTCTTTAAAGGGACAGATTTCTGCTGTGTCTATTCTTTTACACAAGCGTCTGGCAGAAGTTCCAGATGTTCAGGCATTTTGTCAGGCTTTAGTTAGAATTAAGGCTGTGTTTAAACCTGTTGCTCCTCCATGGAGCTTAAACTTGGTTCTTAAAGTTCTTCAGGGAGTTCCGTTTGAACCCCTTCATTCTATTGATATCAAACTTCTTTCATGGAAACTTCTTTTTCTGATGGCTATTTCCTCGGCTCGAAGAGTCTCGGAGTTATCTACCTTACATTGTGATTCTCCTTATCTGATCTTTCATTCAGATAAAGTTGTTCTGCGTACAAAACCTGGGTTTTTACCTAAGGTGGTTTCTAACAAGAATATCAATCAAGAGATTGTTGTTCCATCATTATGTCCTAATCCAAAGAAGGAACGTCTTTTGCATAATCTAGACGTAGTCCGTGCCTTGAAGTTTTACTTACAGGCTACTAAAGATTTTCGCCAAACATCTAACCTGTTTGTTGTTTACTCTGGACAGAGGAGAGGTCAGAAGGCCTCGGCAACCTCTCTTTCTTTTTGGCTTCGGAGTATAATCCGTTTAGCCTATGAGACTGCTGGACAGCAGCCTCCTGAAAGGATTACAGCTCATTCTACTAGAGCTGTGGCTTCCACCTGGGCCTTTAAAAATGAGGCCTCTGTTGAACAGATTTGCAAGGCTGCAACTTGGTCTTCCCTTCATACTTTTTCCAAATTTTAAAAATTTGATACTTTTGCTTCTTTGGAGGCTGTTTTTGGGAGAAAGGTTCTACAGGCAGTGGTTCCTTCTGTTTAAGTTCATGCCTTGTCCCTCCCATCATCCGTGTACTTTAGCTTTGGTATTGGTATCCCACAAGTAATGGATGATCCGTGGACTGGATACACTTAACAAGAGAAAACATAATTTATGCTTACCTGATAAATTTATTTCTCTTGTAGTGTATCCAGTCCACGGCCCGCCCTGTCCTTTTCAGGCAGGTCTAAATTTTAATTAAACTACAGTCACCACTGCACCCTATGGTTTCTCCTTTCTCGGCTTGTTTCGGTCGAATGACTGGATATGGCAGTGAGGGGAGGAGCTATGTAGCAGCTCTGCTGTGGGTGATCCTCTTGCAACTTCCTGTTGGGAAGGAGAATATCCCACAAGTAATGGATGATCCGTGGACTGGATACACTACAAGAGAAATAAATTTATCAGGTAAGCATAAATTATGTTTTTTTTTTCTTTCATGATTCAGATAGAGCATACAATTTTAAATAACTTTCCAATTTACTTCTGTTATCAAATTTTCTTTGTTTTCTTGTTATCCCTTGTTGAAAAGCTAGGATGTAAGCTCATGAGTGTGCACGTGTCCACAACAGTATATGGCAGCAGTTTTGCAACAATGTTATACATTAGCAGGAGTACTAGATGGCAACACTATTTCCTGTCATGTAGTGCTTCAGGCATGTGCACGCTACCTACCTAGGTATCTGTTCAACAAAGAATAACATGAGAATGAAACAAATTTAATAAGAAGTAAATTGGAAACTTATTACAAATTGTATTCTCTATCTAAATAACGAAATAATTTTTTTGGGTTTATGGTCCCTTTAATATATATATATTTATTATTATTATTATTATTTATTTTTGTGGTTCTATAATGAAAGAACCGCTAAAGCAGCTCATCATTTTTTTAATTGATCAGAGCCTGTCACGCGCAATCGGATGCACAGCTGGGAATCTTAACTCACAGGCTATGATTCACTCATTAAACCCATTTATAGGTTCTTATGCTTGAATCTGATATGATCACCACAAAGGACTACTGCATTTTAAAAGAACATTTTTCTTAGTAGAGAAAAGTGTGCTGGTAATGATTACATCTGTTTGAGCTTCTGAACAGGAGGGCTTGGTCTTTGCCTATCCCATTGTCCTGCTGGGAAGAATGCTAAACACAGCACTACAGCTGTTGGTATCGTGTTTGCTATGATAATACATTCTGCATTAAAAAAGAGAGGCATATGTGTAGGGTGACCATATTGCCGCTTTAAAAAGGGACACATATGAAAAATACTTATGTCAGGGCTGTTTTCAGGGCTGTTTAAAGAAATGTTTTGTATAAGAACCCTGACATATGGATTTTTCATATGTGTCCCTTTTTAAAGCAGCAATATGGTCACCCTACATATGGGAGACTGCCAAGATGTATGCATTTGTTGTATATATATTTCAATCATTGGTTTGGCTGGTGTTGATAATGATCTTGTTCTTTCGAAGCTTGCTTTAAGAATACTAGAATTCTGTTTTTAAAGCCCTGTTTCCAGCATTGGGCCTTCGTGTTGGCAGTGGCACTCCCCTGATGAGTATCTGGTAGGCTGTAGTAGACCGTAAAGACTGGCTCCAGATTTCACTGATAACCGCAGGCTGATAGTTATACGGGCAATGACGCGAAAGAGACTCTGCCATGCTTCATCTGTGTCGCACCCAAACTGGAGAACGTTTCCTAAACATGGCAACATTGCTACGTTTGGAATGTCTTGTAAGATAACAAGCAGAAACTGTTCAATAAACTATTTTCTATGTGTTAACTAAAATATTTTTACATTATTTTAAAGGCTGTGGTTTTTACTACAGTATCTGGTAGCAGTTTGCATGCACTTTCATTTATCACTAATACAATCATCTTTAGCATTCTTCCTAGTAAAAATCTACTGAACAATTGCTGCTAGTCAAATTTGACTTATGTCCCCTTTAAAGGGACACTAAAGTTAAAATTAAAGCTTTATGATTCAGATAAAGCGTGAATTAAAAAAAACTTTCCAACATACTTCCATTAATTATCAAAGCATGCACATTCTTTTTATATTTACACTCCTACTGAGCATGTGCATAGTGAATATGCATTTTGTGATTGGCTGATGGCTATCACATGACACGGGAGGAAAAATTGGATTAACTTTGAATTTAGCAGTAAAATAATTTCTAGTAAATTTTAAGTGCTAATGCATTGTCTTTATTTTGTATATGTCAAATATTCTCTTCTACTGTAGTGATTATCTAATGCATCACTTCCATGTCCCTTTTAACTGCCTCTATAGTAGCTACAAGTTAAATATTTGATTTCACTGTCTGACAATAACTAGCCAACTCTCTGTCCTTTTTATCCCTAATGTACATTTTTCCTTACGCTCATTTAGTATGAGACTTGGCAGCTAAAAAGGTATGACACCGTGCTCCATAGTTTAAAAAAACAAACAAAAACCAACTAAGTAAACATAAAAAGAAAGCGTTAAAAAGCAGCAAACCACTTACTTCTTTTCTTGCTAAAGGGACAGTAAACACCTTGAGAATTTTATATAAAATGTTTAGTTAATGAAACCGTATATTCTCATTATTTTTGTCCTATTTTCATGTAATTTAGAACTGAAAATTGAGCAATTTGTAATTCTCAGAACTTGAAATGCAACCTGCTGACATATCTAGGCTAACTCTGCTACACATCTGCCCCTAATTGGCTTTTTTGGGTAACAACTGCAAAACAATGTACTTTTATTATAACTTTATGACCGTGACGTTCCTTGTTGTCTGAACTAAAACTCAGATTGGTGCCTCAGAATACGGCAAATGGTGGTTGGAGTTTGGCTTTTGAAAAATAATTGTAGTAAAAAAGATGCGGTAAAAATAGCCGTAGAAAAAGGGCAATTGTAGTTAAAAAATCAATTAATAAAAATAAATGACATGCTGTAATCTGTTGCTCTGATTCAGTCAGCTGCCTTTTCCGTATTGGGACCAGCAGTGCTCTGCAAGTCCTGAGCAGTATTTCTACTATGTATTTAACCCTTTTGCGGGGGTTAAATTCATAGTAATCTAAAATTGATAATAAAATGACATGCTTTAACAATTTAGGGCATGTATTATTTTTATTTTTAAGACTTGGCTGAAATGTTTATTCTATAGCAGCACAGCAGAAATGTCTTGTAATTACAAGGTTTTTACAGTCCTTTATAAAGTCTTCTACTGAGCAAGGGCAGTAAACTTTCTTAGCTTTTTCTTTAAAGTGGTGCTAGAAGACTCCTATAATAGTTGCTCCTTTGCATTCCTGTAGAGACCCCAGCCCCCTAAGTAAAAAAATAAATAAAAGGTAAAATCCTTTTAAAATGACGAATACTACATATTGCAATTACATTATTTTTAAGAATAACCCACTGCTTAGGGCTTTTTTTTTTTTAATTATTTTTCCCTTTAATGTAAACATATGCTCTATTTAAAACTGGGAGCCAACTACACTTTTTTTCTTCTTTAGTGAGATGATTACACTCACAACTTCACAAGGGTTCATTTTTGGAGCTGATTTTGTCCCCCCCAATGCACCCTATGCATTTACGAGGTGGCCGAGCGTGCAGCATTGTGGGGTGGCATCAGCACACATGGGCTTGGTGACATCCTCAACCCTGGAAAACCGAAAGTGTTAGTTTGCTGTAGGCTGGAGAAGGGTGCCTGACATGCAGTGGGTACATTGCTCTTTATAATTCCTGCAGCCATATAGTTTTTTTTATGAAACTGTAAAAAAAAAAAGCAAATATGTAAAGCTTCTGTTTTCTGTTGTGTAAGCTAATACAATGTGCAAGGTGTAACTGTCAAAAGCCAGTAACAGCATTGATTTGTGAAAGCACACTGCTTCTATCCCAGGATGCAACAAAACGCATGCTACAAGATGGCGGCACCCAGTATAAAGATGTAGAGCTTTACAAACCACTTCTGTAGGGTTGCCATCTTTAGTTCAGGCCAAACACAAACACTCTTGCACCGTGCACAGCAAAAATGTGTCCCCCCCCCCCCCAGAGTACACACTACATATAATGGCACATAAACTCTCAGATATTCACACACACACTCTCACAGTCTCTCTCACACAGACACACGTTGGTGGTCTTTCACATTGCCCCAATACATGGGCCGGAAATAGTGCAGGTCTTTGGACCGTGATATACCTGCATACCTCCGGAAGTGAGACATGCCATACTAGCATGCTAGTAAAACCCTTAATGGCCGCGGATGTACAGGGTACATCTGTCCTTAAGGGGTTAAAGCCCAGATGCTCCTATTTGAAATAAAGTCCCTATGTATGTTTTTAATAGCCTGGCGATCACTTTGTAAGTAAATCTGTGTTAGTGATTACCTGATGTAAGTAAAATGTGCATTTATTTGAGTAGAGGCTCAATATGAGAAGTTTTTATATTAATATTCCCAAAGGCCTTTATTTATATGAGGATAAACCCTTTTTAAAGTTATGGACAGTCAAGGGCATTATAATCAGGTGATTTCTCATTTTAAATTGACCAGGTGTATAGATGTAATGGGTGAGCCTCTGCATCAACCTCAAAAGTGCTTTTTTTTGTTGTTGTTAGTTTCTCACGTCATGAAGTGTACATAAAATTAAGGTATAGTTTGAATCTATGAGGTCTGTTGAAAACAAAACCTAAATGTCTGAGGTTTTTTTTTTGCCAGTATTTGAATGTCCCTTTAAATATGAGCAGCATCTAGAAATGCCAAAACCACTCAGCCCAGGGGTGTGAAATGACGCAGCTGCAAAGGGGTTAAAGAAACGTATCCTGCTACTTTCATTAGTGCAACATTGTGTTCAATTATTTCATGATTTTTACTTTTTTCTTTAGACCATATGATGACCCCTTAGAAGCAGAACTGATTGAAGAGCGAATTCCTTATCTTCATGGTGGATATGCAGCTCCGTTGGCACAGCCAGAAAGAGGAAGCCTTGCCAGCATAGACCGTTTGGGCAAACGTTCCCCTTCCATCGACAGCATACGCAAAGATCCCAGATGGAGAGATCCAGATTTACCTGAGGTTATTGCTATGCTCAACCACCCAATTGACCCAGTCAAGTCCAACGCAGCAGCTTACCTACAGCACTTGTGCTATGAAAATGATAAAATTAAAAAGGAAGTGAGGCACCTCAAAGGCATCCCCATCCTTGTGGGTTTATTAGACCATGTGAAACCAGAAGTCCACCGCAAAGCCTGTGGCGCACTGCGTAACATCTCGTATGGGAAAGACAATGAGAATAAGGTGTCTATTAAGAACTGTGATGGTATTCCTGCCCTTATCAGGTTGCTCAGAAAAACCAATGATATGGAAGTCAGGGAGCTAATAACAGGTATGATTGTTACTCTTCCCTCCCAGTGGAGAAGGCTTGTACTTTGAAAACTGTTTTGTCCCTTTTTCAAATAAGTCCATTATTTGTTCTAGGTAATTTTATAAATTAGTCTATAATTCTGTATACTTTTAAGAGGTACAGTGACTGGTAATTCACTGGAAGATATTTTAGAAATGCCTAAAAATGCAGTTTGCAGATACTTTGAACCTTTAATAATGAAGTGTTATTAGGATAGGTGAAATAAAACTCCAGAGGGCTATATAATTAGTTCATCCCTTTACTGCTTCAGTACTTCAGTAGAATCTCACATTGTTTTCTGTTTGTAGAAGCAACAATGCTAAATGTCTCTCCCCCTCTTCTCTCTCATGCTTGGAAGGGTTGATTCGGAGTGGTTGTATCATTTCCTGGCATGCTTTTAGTAAGCGGCTGCATTTGAATGGCAGTCCCAGAGCTTGTTGAAAAATCATCTGGCAAGGTTTTTTTTTTTTGTTGTAAATCTTTGTATATTGAAGTTAAAACACTAGTTTATAAATTCTTAGACAGCCTAAGAGTCTGGGTGAAAATGGCAGACAGTCCTCCCAGACACTTAGAAAAACAAACATTGCTCTGCCTTTTCCTCGGTTTAAAATTGGCAAAATAATCCATGTAAAGTAAGTGTAGACTTAAAGCAATAGTACTCTGAATATTTGCGATATGAACATGTATATAGATGAGCAGTAAACTAATCTTCTTTTTAGAATTTTTATTTATACAGTGCACTGTAATTTCATCAGCAAGATGATACTTTTTTTAATTTTTTTTTAAATTAATATTTCTGTTGGGATACAACTTTAGATTAGTAATTTTTTGGTTTTCCTAAGAATCACCTACACTTGTGGGTAATTAGAGTATGCTGTGATCAGGCCACAGTTTAAACAGTTATTGTATTCTTCCTCTAGCCAAACATTGACATAAGAAGCCAGTATGCGTGAATTCACCAATGTGCCTTTCTTTTGTTTTGTATGTTAAAAGGACATTCAACTCCAATGTGACGATTAAGCCTTTCCACCCAACCGTCACAATGGGGAGGGTGTGGGCATGAAGGGGTTAATGGCACTAAGCCTCTGGTTCCCTAAAACCTTTATGTCTACAAAGGACCTTAAAGGGACACCAAATTAACCCCCAAATCCTGCCAACGCAACCCCAGTTTAACACTTGCTGCCACCACCAAGAACTTTGAATAAAGGGTCTCTTGGAAACCCAATAACTCACTTACAATTAACAATTCGGTAACGTGCCTTTAAAGGGACAGTCAACACCAGAATTTTTGTTGTTTAAAAAGAAAGATAATCCCTTTATTACCCATTCCCCAGTTTTGCATAACCAGCACAGTTATATTAATACACGTTTTACCTCTGTAATTACCTTCTATGTAAGCCTTTGCTTACTGCCCCCTTATTTTAGTTCTTTTGACAGACTTGGATTTTAGCCAATCAGTGCTCACTAATCAGTACTCTATATGAAACACATGAACTTAGCCCTTTAGTGGTCAAAATACATTCAGATTAGAGGCAGTCTTCAAGGTCCAATAAATTAGCATATGAACCTCCTAGGTTTAGCTTTCAACTAAGAATACCAAGCGAACAAAGCAAAATTGGTGATAAAAGTAAATTTGGAAGTTGTTTAAAATTACATGCCCTATTTAAATCATCAAAGGTTTTTTTTGGACATGACTGTCTCCTCAGAGTGTGAATTCAGATGTTCGAGCCCAAAGACAGAATTAGATTTTCTATATGTTTAATAACAAAAATACCAATACAGGTTACACATTGCCAAATATATAAAAAAAATCAAAATAACATATATGTGCAAAGATAGAATTATTTAAAATAAAATGGGACATAAAAATAATACACAATATTTAAGCTTATTACCAAATTTCTTGAGATATGTGGAGAACTCCTTTTTAGATGTTAGCTGCTTCGTGTCCCAGGTTAGTTCTGACTAATTTTTGGGTAACATTCCGTTCTAACTCAGTATGTCCTTTGTCTTGTCAAGGCCCCCGCCCTTGTTATAGTTTACGGTCATTCAACCATTCATAGCCAGCCTTAACTCACAGTATCACAAAGTACCATCCACCAGAAGAGGAGGGGGGTCTTAGATCACAGCATTCCTGGACAAACACAGATCTTACACTCAAAACATTTCATATTAACTTTGGCAATGCTGAGGCCACAATAACACCTTTTGCTGGGTAGCTGATCCCAGGTATCAACTACTCCTTCTGAGTTTATCATGCATGACATCCAAAATTTGTATTGGTTTAAAAGAGAGATAATTCCTTTATTACCCATTTCCCAGTTTTGCATAACCAACATGGTTATATTAATATACTTTTTACCTCTGTAATTACCTTGTATCTAAGCCTCTTCTGACAGCCACCTGATCACATGGCTATTGACTTGCATTTTAGCCAATTTGTGCAGTATCAGCCACACTCCATGGGGGAGAGTACAATTTTATCTATGACTCACATGAACTAGCACTCCCCTGTTGTGAAAAGCTAATACCAAAGCATGTGATAAAAGGCTGTCTGTAGTGGCTTAGAAACAGGCAGAGATTTAGAGGTTTAAATGTTATGAAGTTTATTACTATAACAATGTTGGTTGTTCAAAGCTGGGGAATGGGTAGTAAAGGCGTTATCAATTCTGGTGCTGACTGTCCCTTTTTAAATGCATTTATCGCTATAACCATGGCTTCCTTTTGTATAGCATAGTTTTTCCTTTTTTGTCAACCGGTATTTTTTTTGCTACAGACCTGACAAAGGAATATGGTTTGAAATATTTGATCTTATTCTATTTCTCCTCTTTCTCGCTCTTGCTCTTTCTCGCTCTTTCTCGCTCTCGCTCTTGCTCGCTCTCGCTCTTGCTCTTTCTCGCTCTTGCTCTTTCTCGCTCTTGCTCTTTCTCGCTCTTGCTCTTTCTCGCTCTTGCTCTTTCTCGCTCTTGCTCTTTCTCGCTCTTGCTCTTTCTCGCTCTTGCTCTTTCTCGCTCTTGCTCTTTCTCGCTCTTGCTCTTTCTCGCTCTTGCTCTTTCTCGCTCTTGCTCTTTCTCGCTCTTGCTCTTTCTCGCTCTTGCTCTTTCTCGCTCTTGCTCTTTCTCGCTCTTGCTCTTTCTCGCTCTTGCTCTTTCTCGCTCTTGCTCTTTCTCGCTCTTGCTCTTTCTCGCTCTTGCTCTTTCTCGCTCTTGCTCTTTCTCGCTCTTGCTCTTTCTCGCTCTTGCACGCTTTCTCTAATTCTCTTTCTCTCTCAAGCTCTCTTTCTAATTCTTTCTTTCTCTTGCTTGCGCTCTTTCTCTTATGGTTTTGCTTTAGCTCAATCTTTTTATTTTTCTCTTGTGCGTACTTGCTCTTTCTTTCTTTCTTTCACTCTCGCTTTCTCACACTTTCTCGTGCTCTTTCTCTCTCCTTTGAATGTCTCTACATGTTTAGGTAGAAAATGGATACTTTAGTAAACTTGAAAATTAGTCCATATTAAAGGATTTTCTAGTTAATTTTTTATAGAGACATTATTTTGCAGCAATCCCTGGGAAATTTGTTTCTCCAAACAATGTTTACATTTCTTAAGTGTCTTTATAAAATGTGTGTAGATAAGATCATATGTTTCCTTCCTTTCTCTGGCAGACTGTAGCTTGCTTGACAAAGGAGACTATTTAGACTTTCTAACACCACTGTGCAGCACAATGTTTCAATTTTGTACATTTGTTAGATTAAATATATTTAATCACTTATGACTGGAATTTACATTTAAATGAAATGTCTGATGCATTCTTAAACATAAGTTAATTTGTTGTTTCCTAGATCAGCTTGTAGCTTCTATATCAGATGTGACGTGTATGAGTTTGTTTTTATGACCGCTACATGTCCTGTACAGGTCTTTTGGTATTCATAGAAAAGTGATGCTGTAACATCTCACATACACAAAGCCGTTCAATCCTCTCCTGTTGTTTTCTAAGGTACCTTGTGGAACCTTTCATCCTTTGAGCCCTTAAAGATGGTGATTATCAACCATGGTCTTCAGACACTCACTAATGAAGTTATCATCCCTCACTCTGGATGGGAGAATGAGCCTAATGAAGACTCCAAGCCACGTGACGCAGAGTGGACAACGGTTTTCAAGAATACATCTGGATGTTTACGGTATTGTTACTATTTTCTGCTCACTTTAACAAAAATAAAACTTCTGTTCATGACCATTACTGTTTAAATTTACGCTCAACCCTACCTGTTTTGGACATATGCATTTATGACATATTATCTAGTGTATAACAAGATGTCCCTGGTTCTGTATCTGTGCCCTGGGTAATTGTATTTCTCTAGTGAACAGTCACCCCCAGCTATTGAAGGAAAGCAGGACAGCCATGTTACTATTTCTCTATTACTGCTGGTTTACAAATTGTAAATTAGCAGTTGGTTCATTACTTTTTTCCGAGGATATATGACTGTCTCTCTCCGAACTTTTTGTTATCTTTGTGTTTCCTTATCCAATGAAATGGTAACAAATCATTCTAGTTGCAAAGCTGGGTCATACAACTAGCGCTGTTGATTGAGTCATCAGAATGTCCTGCTCAGGACCAGCAGTGCTCTGCGGCTTGCTAGTCGTACCTTTACTATATTTTATCGCTTTTACGGGGTTAAACACATACAATTGTAGGGTCACTACTTTCAGAGACACCAGCTCCTCAGAAGCATGGGCAAGAGTTCCCAGTTCTTATATGTGTATGAGTCTGTGATTGGCTGACAGCTGTCGTGATATAATAAATGATAGGGAAACTAAGGAAAATAAAGGAAGCTTTGAAATTGGTCGGGGGGAAAAAAAAATCTACTGCTTGCTTTAAACTCAAAGTAAAGGTTATTGCATTCTTTTATTATGTATTTATTGATTTATGCAATTCTACTGTATTTAAGGGAACATAAAACCCCAAATTTTTATTTCATGCAATTTAAACAACTTTTTCAATAAACTTATCTCATTTGCTTTGTTCACTTGGCATCCTTTGTTGAAAGACATACCTTGGTACGCTCAATAGCAGCAATGCACTACTGAGAGCTAGCTGCTAATTGGTTGCTGCACATATATGCGTCTTGGCATTGGCTCACTTGATGTATTTAGCAAGGTCCCGATAGTGCATTATGGCAACTTCAACAAAGGATACCAGGAGAATGAAGACAATTTTAAATGTTTTTTTATTTACTACTATTATCAGATTTTCTTCTCTTAGTACCTTTTTGTTGATTGCAGGGACGCTAGCTCAGGAACGTGCACATCTGCAACACTATATGACGGCAGTTTTGCAAGAATGTTATCGGTTGCAAAAGCATTAGATGACAGCACTATTTGCTGCCATGTAGTTCTCCAGACACCTAATTAGTGATCTCTTCAACAATGAATACGATGGAAACTAAGCACATTTGATTATAGAAGTAAATTGAAAAATTGTTTTAAAAATGTGAGCTTTGTCTGAATCACACACAAAATATTGTGTTTTATGGTCCTTTTTAACCAGAAATCGACAGTACCCTTTACCTAAAGTGTGTGTGTGTTTTCTAACATTGGGAAGCATCAATTGCAACGTATTCTACTTAGTGTGCAGTGCTGTGTGTACACTGCTGGGTACATTTTGTTGTTTTTTACAACCATCCTTCCTTTAGTGCATGGTTGGCTTTAAATCTGTATTTGAACACACAGGGATCAGAAGTGGTTTAGTCCTTTGTTTTGATGTCAGCTACTCCCTTTCATGACTGGTGGGGATCTGCCTGCTCTAGTACATAGTTGCATTTTTCTCATGGTTATATTATAGGTTGTTTTCCCTTGTTGTCTCAGGATTGTAATAGCTTTTAACATTTCTGAATTTGGTCTAGAATTAGATGTTCAGCTTCAGTTGTCAGAAGATCAATAGGTCAATTCTCTTTGCCTTAACTCGCCATAGTACCTCCTGCCAACTTCGTTTCTTAGAGCAGAGTTCACTAAATGATTCTTTGTATGTGGCTTCATCTCATAAAGATCCTACTTCCAGTTGGTTAATGACCAGAAGATTGTGCTCTTCTGTTAACTGGAAAGAAATAACTCCATACCAAGTACAAACACAGTGTTATTACAAAGGAATATCTAAAGCATGTTTTATATTCCATGAATTGCATTTATTTTGCTTCTCATTAATTTCTTGTTTTGTCAACCTGTAAAGTGAAGACTTTCTAAAGGATTCCAGTAATCTAGCATCCTGGTGAACATTCTTCGTTTTATTTCCTCTGATTTATGTAAACCTGCATTTCCACTTCAAAGCACAAAATGTCGTTTTTAAATTTTAAAGGTATGTGATACTCCATTGTTAATCTTATGGAAATACGTTCGACCAGAAGTAGTAGTGCCATATCTCTGCATTCCATATGGTATGTCTTCTTATTTTTATGGTAACTTTAAATGATTAAACAACCAGAATAATAACTGGTTCCATTCTAGGCCCCCTGGAAAGCTCAGATCAAAAGTTATTTTACATATGTCTCCTGAATCCATAAGTAGGCGACCTTTATAGAACATTAGAGAGAGGAATGAAATCCCCTGCTGCTAACTGGCCAGTGCTATTTCTCTTCAAATACTGAAACTGTTTTTTGCACAGATTATTTTTATTACATTATCTATTCGCTAGAACAGTATTTCTCCAATAGTCATAGAGCACCTTGAGCAAGGCAAGTGAATAAAAGTGCAATAAGAAAAGGCTCAAATATGTTACAGCATTTTTTATTATTGCACTATTGCTTGTATAGAATACTGTTTAAGCCCTGCAGATGGATTAAACACTCAGTTAAAGTCAGCTCTAGAACAGCAGTGCTTTACTGAAAGCTGACTGAACATATTGTATTCACCAATCACCAGCTAGCACACAGTAGAGTATTTCTACTACTGAGGATATGTTCATATGCTTTTTAACAAAGGATACAAAGAGAAAGTGAATTTAAGTTCCTTTTTAACTTACATCATTTATCTTCACTTAGTCTTGCCACCTAGCCAGTATTTTACTGACACAACCAGTATTAAGCTTCAGCTCAATGTATAAAATAAAGAATAACAGGTGGAATTTCGACCGTGCTTGCTTATCTTGAAGGGACAGAACATATTTTGAGATTGTAATAATATAACGCATTTGTAATTATTACAAACCTGGAAAAACATCTTTGCAATATAATTTCACTATCATTTGTTTATCAATATTTTTATTCTTTAAAACAGTACATGTTTTCACATTTGCAGAATTAAATATCACAAATAATGTGGGTACGTAACTTCTATGGTTGTACATAGTATGCAATTATAAACCTCAGTATCTTTAAAATATAATTACATTGTGAGCTATAGCACATAGTAGAGAAAAACATATTCCTTTGAGGCCACTCTTGGGTCCCTCAGAAAATTAAAACTGGATTAACTTCCAATCTGTGCTGAAGTCTGCAGACAACAAGGCTAGTGGCATAGCCATACATGGAGTATAAAATGCCTTGTTTTGCAGTTATCATTTAAAGCCAGTTAGTGAAAGGCATGCAGCAGTGTATCACTTGAGAAGTCAGTAGGGTGGATTTCAAGTTCTTAGAATGATAAAAATACATATTTTCAGTGATTACCTAAACAGGGCTAAATAAATAAGGAAAGCCCTAGAGTTAGACTAGTAAGAAAGCAGTCGCTTAAAGGGACATAATACTCATAATGCATCACTTTCAAGTGATTTAGCATAGAACTGTAAAAAGCTGACATGAAAATATCAATTGAACATCTTTATGTAAAAAGTAAGACATTTTACCTCAAAATGTGTTCAGTTCACCAGAGTAAGTGCCGTGTAAACAGCTGCTGTCCAGCTGCATGTTAAAATAAAAAAATATCCAATCGGCATAAGCAGTGCTGAGGTAATGCTTTGCCTTTGCTGAGATTAAATGAGAATTTACTGAAATCTCATGAGAACTAGAATAGGAAAATAGCATGACATGCTGCATCACTTTCATGTGCTCCAACATTTGGGTATTGGGTCCCTTTAAGGCCTCGCCCTAAACAAGGGATTCCACACCACTTGCCTATACCAGCCCTGCCCTCCTCTTAACCTGGTTCAAAGTCCTCCTTTAATTGGTGAGCAGCGCAGCTCTATACATAATGCGACTGCTTTAACTGTACAGGGCAGCACTTAGGGGGCGATTTATCAAGCTGAGGGGGCATATTCAGCATTGCACACAAGCGCTATTTTGCGCTCGCATGCAATCCCTGCCCGCGCACAGCCAAGTACAATAAACATTCTAAGCACTAGTTGACTGCAATCCATGTTTGTCAGCTACAGTAAGCCTTTTAATTAACATCTTACATTATTCTCCAAGTGTGCCAGCTGTGCAGTAATCCCGGAGTATGCTCACTAAAGTAAACTCTGAGCCCCAATTTATAGCTATACATGTTTTGTGCCAGCTCCTAGAGTGCCTTTACAATAGCATTTTACAGTACTCTCTAAGCATACCAGCTACAGTAAGCCTGAGTTCCAGTATATATAGTAGTTCCTGAGTGCGCCAGCTCTAGTATACCTTCACAATACCATTTTACTGTACACTCTAAGCATACCAGCTACAAAAAGCCTTTTGAGTACCAGTATATATAGTAGTTTCTGAGTGTGCCAGCTCTAGTATACCTTCACAATACCATTTTACTGTACACTCTAAGCATACCAGCTACAAAAAGCCTTTTGAGTACCAGTATATATAGTAGTTCCTGAGTGCGCCAGCTCTAGTATACCTTCACAATACCATTTTACTGTACACTCTAAGCATACCAGCTACAGTAAGCCTTCTGAGTACCAGTATATATAGTAGTTCCTGAGTGCGCCAGCTCTAGTATACCTTCACAATACCATTTTACTGTACACTCTAAGCATACCAGCTACAGTAAGTTTTCTGAGTACCAGTATATAGTAGTTCCTGAGTGCGCCAGCTCTAGTATACCTTCACAATACCATTTTACTGTACACTTTAAGCATACCAGCTACAAAAAGCCTTTTGAGTACCCGTATATATAGTAGTTCCTGAGTGCGCCAGCTCTAGTATACCTTCACAATACCATTTTACAGTACTCTCTAAGCATACCAGCTACAGTAAGCCTGAGTTCCAGTATATATAGTAGTTCCTGAGTGTGCCAGCTCTAGTATACCTTCACAATACCATTTTACTGTACACTCTAAGCATACCAGCTACAGTAAGCCTTCTGAGTACCAGTATATATAGTAGTTACTGAGTGAGCCAGCTCTAGTATACCTTCACAATACCATTTTACTGTACACTCTAAGCATACCAGCTACAGTAAGCCTTCTGAGTACCAGTATATATATAGTAGTTCCTGAGGGCGCCAGCTCTAGTATACCTTCACAATACCATTTTACTGTACACTTTAAGCATACCAGCTACAAAAAGCCTTTTGAGTACCAGTATATATAGTAGTTACTGGGAAAAATTATTATTATTTTTTTTTGTAAAAGCGGCTCTGTTCCTCCCTAGTGAATGGCTTTGGATATGTTGAACTGGGGCACCACACTCGGATCCACCGGACCTGTCCCACTTCAGAACACGAAATAGAAGAAAGTGTCTTTATTACTTCATAAAACTTCAATAAGATGTCGGCATATCACAGCCAAATAAAACATTTTTTTAAAGTGGTTATACCACCTTTCTCAAGAGCAAGAAATAAAATCACTTAAAGTATAGGAAGTAAACTGGAAAGTTGTTTAAATTTTGTATGCTCCTAATCATAAAAAAAGTTATCTTTTGACTTTACAGTCCCTTAAAATCATACAAACTTTTTATTTTGCTGTTGACAGGCCTTGCTAAGAGCAGTGGATAATTGGCAGATGTGGGCAGCGTACAAACTGCATCCACTGCTCCCTTGACACAAACACAGGTGGACAGGTTCCCTAGTTGGGAACATTGTCATTCTGTGTTTTTTTTTTAAATTGGAGCCTGTACCTCTTTTACTGTTCTTTTTTCAGTTACTTACTCTGGGAAATGGGGACCTTTGTCCCTTAGCCTTGGCTTTATAGTATAAAATTTAGCAGTTCTGCTAATGAAAATGTTTACAGTGATCACATCATGAATAACTGGTACATATTACGGTCAGTATGATTACAAATATGCTGGCTTTGTTTAACAATTAGTGACATCCCTTTATTGTGCTTGTTTCTACCAGTTTTGATTTTGCTTCAAATGATTAATCAGAAATGTTTTGTATGGCTTGGAAAACACCCAGCTGTATCTCCCTAGATATTCTTGTTTTAGCTTTGATTTATTTGCTGTCCTAATAAGCATTTTGAGAGTGATTTTAATCATTACTATTCTATTTTTAAAAACTTAATTAAGTCTGTCTATACAGTCTGCACCTTTAAAGGGACACTGTACTGTGAAATTGGTTTAACTTAAAGGGACATGCCACCCACATTTTTTCTTTTATGATTTAGAAGAAGAATGCAATTTTAAACATCTTTCTAATTTACTTATATTATCTAATTTGTTTTATTCTCTTGATATTCTTTGCTGAAAAGCATATCTAGATATGCTCACTAGCTGCTGATTGGTTGCTTCACATAGTAGCATCGTGTGATTGGCTCACAATGTGCATTGCTTTTTCTTCAACTAAGGATATTTAAAAAATGAAGCAAAATAAATAATGGAAGTAAATGGTAATGTTGTTTAAATTTCTATTCTCTATCTGAATCCTGAAAGAAAGATTTTGGGTTTAGTGGCACTTTAATGCATTTCCAGTGCTTTGTTATATCCGCTGCTGAGTTTAAAATATGAGAAATAGCTCCTTTTAGATTTATTTTTGTATATGCAATAACTGGTTTTGTTCTTTGACACCACTGCCCATTAAAATTGCCCAACATCAGATCTCCTTTCACCTTCGGTGCATAAAATTATTAATTATCTTTATTCTAAAGTCCACTACTTAGAGGGAACAATTGATAATTAAGATTTTCTCTCTTCTACTACAACTGGGAGCGTACATTTTCCCCCCTTTTTTTCTTTTTCTCCTGGCTATGTTTACATTTTTAGTATAGCTGGGGATACCACAGACAAAATTCTGCCTAAAAATTAAATAATGGTAAAGATGCCATTTAATACACTCCAGCAGGTAAGATGGCTAATTGTTAACAAATTATTATCATTTAGATAGAGCATGCAATTTCAAAAGAAGTTTTCATTTACTTTTATTGTAAAATGTACTTTGTTCTTTTAGTTTCCTTTTGTTGAAAAGCATATCTAGGAATGCTTAGGAGAAGCAAAGCTGGTGATTAGTGGCTACACACATGCCTCTCGTCATTGGTTCACCAAATGTCTTCAGTTAGGAGCCAGTAGTGTAAGACTGTTCTGGAGCTGATATTAATTATGTGTTTAACTTCTTTTTTTGCAAAGTGTAAATACATGGGGGAAGGAACATTTATCAAGATTGCAGGCAGGTCCAATCATCACATCATGTGGCAACATTTATCATTGCACAAGAGCGGCTTTTTACATTTGTGGTTGCAGACCTGCTTATGTGATCCGGCATTGCAAAGCCTTAAAAGCTTCAAATGCAACTTAATAAATATTCCCCATAGTTAGTGCATGTTATATTCCACTGTTGCTGGCATATAACAGAGTATTTTCTTTTTACACTTATGTCCCTTTAACTGTCCTTGACTATTATTGTAGTTCATATTTCCAGAAAGTAAGTTATTCACATAGCCGTTATCTCCATGCAAAATGTCTTAGCCTGTTATTTTCTCCCATCAGAAGGTCTAATTTATGATTCTGGTTCTCAGGGCTAGATTTATTAACGCTGAGGCGTATACGCGCCCCTGTATGCGTCAGCTCGTCTGTGGCGGGGCGAAATTACCCTCAGTTATTTGCCTTTGCACACGAGCGCAATTTTGCGCTCGCATGCAATCCCGCCCCCTGCCAGCGCACAGCCAATCACGCGCGGGCAGGAGCTGTCAATCTCCTTGGTCGGACTCGACCAAGGAGACTGAATTTCGCCACAATAGAGGTGGCGTAGATGTTAGGGAAGCAGCGGTCTGGTGACCGCTGCTTGATAAATCACGGCGAACAAGTTCTTGAGAGAACTTGCTGCCGTAAAGGCTTGATAAATCGAGCCCTCTATGTAGGTTTGTGGCAATTAACACTCGTAGGCAATGTCTTAATGTCTTATATCTTGCTGAAGCAGTGCTCAGGAGGTTTTGTAAACACCGAGATGTTTATTATCCAAAAAAAAAACTTTAAATGGTTGAAATACATAAATATAGACTCTGATTCTTTTTCAGTTTTACTCAAAATATTCTTTAAAAGGACATTATTATAAAATAAATACTTCTAGCTAACTGTTACATTCCTGCATTGCCATTCCTGAGCCGGTCACAGCTGATGGTTGATGGCGACATGTGTGTGCCTTTCCCAATAGGCTTACTGGCTGTGTCCTCCACTGGGATGGCAATGCATTACAGCTCCTGCACACAAGTTTATCTATGTGCTTAACCTGCTTGCAGGGATTAAACCGTTTGAACATTTATAATTAAATGAATGTTTCTTGCAAACAAATTAGAGCATTTTATTACTGCTATAGAATTAGCTCAGAAGCTATATGAAAATTATTTTCCAATACAAATAGATTCAGCTTGTAGACAAATCGTTGGTGTACAAGGATAAGGATTATCACTTTAAATTCACCATTAAAGGGACATGAACCCCAAAAATGTTCTGTCATGATTCAAACAGCATATGATTTTAAACAGCTTTTAGATTTACTTCTATTTTCTAATTTGCTATGTTCTCTTGGTATCATTTGTTATAAGAAATTCCTAGGTAGGCCCTTGAAAAGCAATGCACTACTGGCAGCTAGCTGCTGATTGGTGGCTGCACATATGTGTTGTCATTGGCTCACCAAGTGTGTTTATCTAGGTCCCAGTAGTGCTTTGCTGCACTTTCAAGAAAGGATACCAAGTGAATGATGCAAATGTGATAATAGAGCATAACATTTTACAACTTTCCAATTTACATCTATCTCAATCATGAAAAAAAAAAAAGGGTTTCATGTCCCTTTAAAGACAATGGAGTATCTTTTGCTATATGCAACTTTGGAGCCCTGGGCAAAAACTTTTTTTTTTTTTTTTTTTTTTTAGCTTTGTGAGAATCCCTTTTTATAACCTAACCATTATTGGATTAGTGTATAAAATGGTTAGCGCCCTTATTCATTCTCTAGTCTGCTAGAAACTCCTTTGCATTGTATTCGCTTTGTCTGTTCCAGCTTTGACTGACACATTTTGCAAGACAAGTCATGTCTGTTCTCTCATGACTTGGTAAAGATTGTCATCTGATGCATCAGAGTCCAACTCCTGCTTTCTGCCTTTTACCGTTTCCAAATGCTGAATATAAAGTGTATGAGTGAGTCAGTGCTCTACCTCCCTCTGTTAATAGTGATTAATGCAGCGTTTGTCTCTCAAGGAAAGTGGTTGGGAATTAGCTCTTTCACAATGAGTTACACTCCGGCCTTATCTGCCCAGTGATCTGAGTAACTCTGCATTGCACAGGAATTTTGATGCATTTCCTTCCCATTTGCCATTGTTACAATGTTTATGGCACCTAAAACATTGTTATAAAGCAATTGGATAAGCACACAATAAAAACAAAACAAAGTGAAAGGTTTATAGAACATTGTCTCTATTTAAAGGGACAGTCTAGTCAAAATGTAACTTTCATGATTCAGATAGGGCATGTCATTTTAAACAACTTTCCAATTTACTTTTATCAAATTTGCTTTGTTATCTTTGTATTCTTAGTTGAAAGATAAACCTAGGTAGGCTCATATGCTAATTTCTAAGCCCTTGAAGGCTGCCTCTTAACTGAATGTATTTGACAGTTTTTCACAGCTAGAGGGTGTTAGTTGATGTGTGCCATATAGATAATTGTGTTCACGCCCATTGAGTTACTTATGAGAGGGCACTCATTGGCTAAATTGTTAGTCTGTCAAAGGAACTGAAAGTTCTGCAGAGGCCTAGATGCAAGGTAATTACAGAGGTAAATGTATATTAATATAACTGTTGGTTATGCAAAACTGAGAAATGAGTAATAAAGGGATTAGCTATCTTTTTAATCAATAACAATTCTGGAATAGACTGTCCCTTTAAAGAACTACTAAATACAGTAGATTTGCATAATGGAAAAATGCATGATAAAAAG
This sequence comes from Bombina bombina, assembly GCF_027579735.1. Lineage (NCBI taxonomy): Eukaryota > Metazoa > Chordata > Amphibia > Anura > Bombinatoridae > Bombina > Bombina bombina. The sequence continues at coordinate 410,262,106 of NC_069500.1, forward strand.
AAAATGCAATGGCACTTAGTCTGAACTTTAAATGAGTAGTAGATTTATTTTTATTTTTTCTGACAAATTTCATTTGTGTATTTCCACCACTTCTAAATCATGTGACAGCCATCAGCCAATCACAAATGCATATACGTATATGCTGTGAATTTTTGCACATACTCAGTAGGAGCTGGTGACTCGAAAAATATAAATATAAAAATACTGTGCACGTTTTGTTAATGGAAGTACACTGAAAAGTAATTTAAAACTGCAGCTCTATCTGAATCAAGCAAGTTTAATTTGGACTTGAGTGTCCCTTTAAGAAATGGCTTACTGGTGTAGAACACTGTCTCTTTGCTGTTATTAAGCTTCTTGCATTTAAATGAAGCTTTGAAAATTGTGCAGATGTAACCTTAAAGCAATAAATTCACTGTAAATGTTATGTTTCAGCTTCTTGCTTGATAAATGTTTTTGTGCTTCAGTAGATCAGGTACCTACAAATCCTTGAAAAAAAGTCACAACATTCATTGTATGGTAAACATTCAAGTTAAAGGGACAGTAAAGGCAAAATTAAACTTTCATTATTCAGATAGAGCATGCGATTTTAAAAAACTTTCCAATTTACATATTATCTGATTCACTATATATCTTTTGTTGAAAAGCATACACTGGTAGGCTCATGAGCAGCTGCTGACTGGTGGCTGCACAGATGTGCCTCTTGTTTTTGGTGCACCTGATGTGTACAGCTAGCTCCTA
>NC_069500.1:410270343-410300343 GCF_027579735.1 Bombina bombina
CCGGGAGCAGACCGATTTCATGACATTGAAGCCAACCAACAAAGTGGACTTGGCCAGCAAAAGAAGAAGAAAGATGATGCTGGCTGTTTCGGAGGTAAAAAGGCTAAAGGTGGGTAGGATGAGATATAGACAGGCTAGATACGCAATACTACATCCTTTGTCTAAAAGGCAACAGATAAGAGGTTTCTGTTCAACTAGAAGGGACAGTTTCCGAGAATGCTAACATTACTAATCTGACCTTGTACTTTGAGCAGTGACAAATAATGTAGTATTGTTTCATCAGTCTTTATATGCAGGTTTCACTACAAGCAGAACAGTAATGTTGCTTTATAATCTATATCCTTCTATTTAAGTGTCATTATTGCTCATGGTTCATGTTTTACGTTTTTATACGGCCATAGTGAAAGGAGTTTTATGGAGTTGGTGACTGTCTATAAACTAGGAGAGTAAATAGCATTGCTCTGCTTTCTGTTTGTTTGCTGCGGTATCACCGTGAGTTTAATTTGTTCAGACTTGCTCTGCTCTAGCTTTGTGTGTTTGTAAAGACTGGATTCCAGTTACATTCTGTCATACTTAAAAAGAAACCTGGTTACCTGGTCTGCCTGAACCTTCCCTTCCTGAGGGGTCAAACTATGATATGAGCTTCAGGATATTGCTTCTTATGCATTACTTGGTATGTGCCGTTACAAAGATACAAGACAGGTTGCCTTTCATTTATGTTGTTTGACCTATGGCAGCCTGTCTGTCTGTTTTATGCCTAGTATATGGCCTATCCAATGCACTGTGTCAAATGCACGGGTCTTTATTCCTATTTTGCTGATCTGTGCTTTAGTTAGAAGAAAATAACTTGAGACAGACCGACTGCAAAATAAATGCACAAACTTCAGAAAGAAGTTCTGCTCAATAATAGTCTCTCCAGTGTGATAGAATGTTGTACTTCTATACACACAAGAAATAAAGCAGATTAAAACCCCTCCACAAAAAATGACTGGTTATTTGGGCAGTGTTGCAGCAGCGTGGGTTTCCGTGGATGTTCCACCAACTCTGCTACAACATCAGAAGTTCACACTTTATGACAAAAATATGGCAGACAGACATACACTCCCCAAGAACAATACTGTAAGTGTACAATGATATCACTGTGTCTGCCATAGCATATACCTGCTAAACTCACTGCCTTGGGAACAGTATTGTATACCACCTAGAGATCACACACATCAATATAATTATTTACATAGTAGAATAAAATCTTTCTAAACATTATACCTATTTTACAGAATACATTGCTTAAAATAATATACCTAATTACCAAAGTATGCACATTTTAGTCTTATAATCCAATATAAACGGCAGAGTAGCCAAAAATGTGAGCTGAATATAAAACTTGCATCTATTACACTAAGAAGTCTGTATTTAAATCTGCAATGGTAAATCTCTACACTTTTCCCTTTAATAACATGGATGTTTACATTTAAAGGGATATTGCAGGTGATATTAGTGTAAAGGTTTAGTTTCTATAAAGTTATAAGCGCTGCTCCATTTGAAATAGTTTTCTATTTATCTCTGTCTTCTGTCTCTCTCTTTATCGCTGTCTTCTGTGGAGAACAGCAAGGGATATATATATATTTCAACAAAAAAAGTTTTTCCTTACTAAAAAACATAATTTATGTAAGAACTTACCGGATAAAGTAATTTCTTTCATATTGGGATATACAATCCTACCTGGAGGGGCAAAGTTTCCCAAACCTCAAAATGCCCATAAATACACCCCTCACCACACCCACAATTCAGTTTAACGAATAGCCAAGTAGTGGGGTGATAAGAGAGGAGTAAAAAGCATCAACAAAGTAATTTGGAATAATTGGGCTTTATACAAAAAAAAATCATAACCACCATAAAAAGGGTGGGCCTCATGGACTCTTGCCAATATGAAAGAAATGAATTTATCAGGTAAGTTCTTACATAAATTATTTTTTCTTTTATGTAATTGGCAAGAGTCCATGAGCTAGTGACGTATGGGATAGCAATACCCAAGAAATAAATCTCCACGCAAGAGTCACTAGAGAGGGAGGGATAAAAAATAAAAACAGCCATTTTCCGCTGAAAAAATTAATCCACAACCCAAATCATAAGTTTAGTCTCATAATTGAAAAGAAAAAACTTAAATTAGAAGCAGAAGAATCAAACTGAAACAGCTGCCTGAATAACTTTTCTACCAATAATTGCTTTAGAAGAAGCAAATACATTAAAATGATAGAATTTAGTAAATGTATGCAAAGAAGACCAAGTTGCAGCTTTGCAAATCTGATAAACTGAATCTTCATTCTTAAAAGCCCAGGAAGTAGACTGATCTAGTAGAATGAGCTGTAATTCTCTGAAGCGGGGCTTGACCCGACTCCAAATAAGCTTGATGAATCAAAAGCTTTAACCACGAAGCCAAAGAAACGTCAGAAAACTTCTGACCTTTCCTGGAACTAGAAAAGCTAACAAATAGACTGGAAGTCTTCCTGAAAACTTTAGCAGCTTCAACATATTTCAGAGCTCTCACCATCCAAAGAATGTAAATATCTCTCTCCAAAGAATTCTTAGGATTAGGACACAAAGAAGGGACACGAATTTCTCTATTAATGTTGTTAGAATTCACAACCTTAGGTAAGAATTTAAACGAAGTCCGCAAAACTTCCTTATCCTGATAAAAATCAGAAAAGGAGACTTACAAGAGAGCAGATAATTCAGAAACTCTTCTAGCAGAAGAGATGGCCAAAAGGAACAACACTTTCCAAGAAAGTAGTTTAATGTCCAAAGAATGCATAGGCTCAAATGGAGGAGCCTGTAAAGCCTTCAAAACCATATTAAGACTCCAAGGAGGAGAGATTGATTTAATGACAGGCTTGATATGAACCAAAGCCTGTACAAAACAATGAATATCAGGAAGCTTAGCAATTTTTCTGTGGAATAAAACAGAAAGATCCGAGATTTGTCCTTTCAAGGTACTTGCAGACAAACCTTTATCCAAACCATCCTGAAGAAACTGTTAAATTCTAGGAATTCTAAAAGAATGCCAAGAAAAATGATGAGAAGCACACCATGAAATGTAAGTCTTCCAAACTCGATAATCTTTCTAGAAACAGATTTACGAGCTTGTAACATAGTAGTAATCAAGGAGTCAGAAAAACCTTTATGATTAAGCACTAAGCGTTCAATTTCCATACCTTCAAATTAATGATTTAATATCCTGATGGAAAAACGGACCTTGGGATAGGTCTGGTCTTAATGGAAGTGGCCAAGGTTGGCAACTGGACATCCGGACAAGATCCGCATACCAAAAACCTGTGAGGTCATACTGGAGCCACCAGCAGCACAAACAATTGCTCCATGATGATTTTGGAGATCACTCTTGGCAGAACAACTAGAGGCGGGAAAATATAAGCAGGATGATAACACCAAGGAAGTGTCAACGTAGCCACTGCTTCCGCCTGAGGATCCCTGGACCTGGACAGGTACCTGGGAAGTTTGTTGTTTAGATGAGATGCCATTAGATCTATTTCTGGAAGACCCCACATCTGAACAACTTGAGAAAACACCTCTGGGTGGAGAGACCACTCCCCTGGATGTAAAGTCTGACGACTGAGGTAATCCGCTTCCCAATTGTCTATACCTGGGATATGAACCACAGAAATTAGACAGGAGCTGGATTCCGCCCAAACAAGTATTCAAGATACTTCTTTCATAGCTTGAAGACTGTGAGTCCCACCCTGGTGATTGACATAAGCCACAGTTGTGATATTGTCTGTTTGAAAACAAATGAACGGTTCTCTCTTTAACAGAGGCCAAAACTGAAGAGCCCTGAGAATCGCACGGAGTGCCAAAATATTTATTGGTAATCTTGCTTCTTGAGATTTCCAAACCCCTTGTGCTGTCAGAGATCCCCAAACAGCCCCCCAACCTGAAAGACTTGCATCTGTTGTGATTACAGTCCAGGTTGGACGAACGAAAGAGGACCCTAGAAACATACGATGGTGTGACCACCAAGTCATAGGGAATCGAACATTGGGATTTAAGGATATTATTGTGATATCCTTGTATAATCCCTGCACCATTGGTTCAGCATACAAAGCTGGAGAGGTCTCATGAAAACGAGCAAAGGGGATCGCGTCCGATGCTGCAGTCATGAGACCTAAAACTTCCATGCACATAGCTACTGAAGGGAATGATTGAGACTGATGGTTCCGACAAGCTGAAAGCAATTTTAATTGTCTATTGTCTGTTAGATTCAGTGTCCATGACTCTGTCCCTATCTGGAAACCTAAAAAGGTTACCCTTGTCTGAGGAATCAAACTTTTTGGTAAATTGATCCTCCAACCATGTCTTTGAAGAAACAACACTAGTTGATTCGTTTGAGATTCTGCAGAACGAAAAGACTGAGCTAGTACCAAGATATCGTCCAAATAAGGAAACACCGCAATACCTCGCTCTCTGATTACAGAGAGTAGGGCACCGAGAACCTTTGAAAAGATTCTTGGAGCTGTCGCTAAGCCAAAAGGAAGAGCAACAAATTGTTAATGCTTGTCTAGAAAAGAGAATCTCAGGAACTGATAGTGATCTGGATGAATCAGAATATGAAGATATGCATCCTGTAAGTCTATTGTGGACATATAATGCCCTTTCTGAACAAAAGGCAGAATAGTCCTTATAATCACCATTTTGAAAGTTGGTACTCTTACATATCGAGTCAAAATCTTTAGATCCAAAACTGGTCTGAATGAATTTTCTTTCTTTGGGACAATGAATAGATTTGAATAAAACCCCAGACCCTGTTCCTGAAACGGAACTGGCATTATTACCCCTGATAACTCCAGGTCTGAAACACACTTCAGGAAAGCCTGAGCCTTTACTGGGTTTGCTGGAATGCGTGATAGAAAAAAATCTTATCACATGCGGTCTTACTCTGAATCCTATTCTGTACCCCTGAGAGACAATACTCTGAATCCATTGACTTTGGACCGAATTGATCCAAACATCTTTGAAAAATCTTAATTTGCCCCCACCATCTGAGCTGGAATGAGGGTCACACCTTCATGCGGACTTGGGGGCTGGCTTTGATCTCTTAAATGGCTTAGACTTATTCCAATTTGAGGAAGGCTTCCAATTGGAAACGGATTCATTGGGGGAAGAATTAGATTTCTGTTCCTTATTTTGTCGAAAGGAACGAAAACGGTTAGAAGCTTTAAAGATTTACCCTTAGGTCTTTTATCCTGAGGCAAAAAAACTTATTGAATCCAACTGAGAACCAAATAACTTATTACCTTTGAAAGAAAGAGATAGCAATCTGGACTTTAGAAGTCATGTCAGCATTCCAAGATTTAAGCCACAAAGCTCTTATAGCTAAAATAGCTAAAGACATAGATTTAACATCAATTTTGATGATATCAAAAATAGCATCACAGATAAAATGATTAGCATGTTGGATTAAGCGAACAATGCTAGACAAATCAGAATCCAATTCTTGTTGCGCTAAATGTTCCAACCAAAAAGTTGATGCAGCTGCAACATCAGCCAAAGAAAATTCAGGCCTGAGAAGATGACCAGCATATAAATAGGCTTTCCTTAGATAAGATTCAAGTTTTCTATCTAAAGGATCTTTAAAAGAAGTACTATCTTCCGTAGGAATAGTAGTACGTTTAGCAAGAGTAGAGAGAGCCCCATCAACTTTAGGGATTTTTTTCCCCAAAACTCTAAAGAAATTGCTGGCAAAGGATACAATTTTATAAACCTTGAAGGAATAAAGGAAGTACCAGGCCTATACCATTCCTTAGAAATCATATCAGAAATAGCATCAGGAACTGGAAAAACCTCTGGAATAATCACAGGAGGTTTATAAACAGAATTTAAATGTTTACTAGTTTTAATATCAAGAGGACTTGTTTCCTCCATATCCAATGTAATCAACACTTCTTTTAACAAAGAACGAATATACTCCATTTTAAACAAATAAGATTTGTCAGTGTCAATATCTGAGGCAGGATCTTCTGAACCAGATAGATCCTCATCAGAGAAGGATAATTCAGTATGTTGTCGGTCATTTGAAATGTCATCAACTTCATGAGAAGTTTTAAAAGACCTTTTACGTTATTAAAAGGCGGAATAGCAGACAAAGCCTTCTGTATAGAATCATTCTTCTATTCTTTTAAATTTACAGGTATATCTTGTGCATTAGATGTTGAAGGAACAGCAACAGGTAATGAACTACTACTGATGGATACATTTTCTGCATGTAAAAGTTTATCATGACAGCTATTACAAACCACAGCTGGAGATATAACCTACACAAGTTTACAACAAATGCACTTTGCTGCCGGATAACTGTTCTAGCAAAGCTGAGTTCCAATAGTGACTTCTGAGACGGGATCAGATTGAGACATCTTGCAAATGTAAGAGAAATAACAACATATAAAGCAAAATTATCAATTTCCTAATATGGCAGTTTCAGGAATGGGAAAAAAATGCAAACAGCATAGCCCTCTGACATAGAGAAAAGGCAAGAGGCATATAGGAATGGGGTCTTAAATAATGAAAATATTTGGTGCCAAGTATGACGCATGGCACAAACAGAAAAATATTTTTTTGGCGCCAAAAACGTCCGGAAATGACACACTTGCATCACAGAAGACGCAACCTTGTGAAGAACTCGGCGTCAACTAAGACGCTGGAAATGACGAAATTGCGTCAACGTACGTAACTTTGCGCCAAGAATGACGCAATAAACTTTAGAATTTTGCGCCCTCGCGAGCCTAATTCTGCCCGCGAATTTAAAAGATAGTCAATTTGCAAAAGACTACACCCCAGATAAGAAATACATTTTTCCTAAAAAAAAAAAAATTCACAGATATGAAACTGACAGTCTGCAAAAGGAAATATACTGAAAACCTGAATCATGGAAAATATAAGTACAATACATATATTTAGAACTTTATAAAATACATAAAGTGCCAAACCATATCTGCGAGTGTCTTAAGTAATGAAAACATACTTACCAAAGGCACCCATCCACATATAGCAAAATCATAGCACAAACTTACTTCACCACCTCCATAGGAGGCAAAGTTTGTAAAACTGATTTGTGGGTGTGGTGAGGGGTGTATTTATAGGCATTTTGAGGTTTGGGAAACTTTGCCCCTCCTGGTAGGATTGTATATCCCATATGTCACTAGCTCATGGACTCTTGCCAATTACATGAAAGAAATAGTCATACTAATTTGGGGTCTTGAAAAACTAATATGACTTCAGAATTTTTTATTAGCTCTAGTTTTTGAGATAAGACTACTTGCACTTTAGTAATATTGTCATAGTGACAAACTATTACAACAATCTGATATTTTCTTGATACAACATAAATGAAAGTTGTTTTCATTCAATTAGTTGCAAATAAAACAAAACAAAGAAAAAACCTACAGCCATTGAAAGCACTGTCTGAAAGTGAAGTGGCCTCTTCACAAGAGAACCTTCTCTTTGCTTGTCGCTTGTACTACTCTTCTGGGGCATCTCTTGTCCAACAGTAGTCAGCGAGCATAGAATCCTTCCACCTACCCTGATATCTATGTTCCATTACTGAAATGTCAAATTATGACTTTACTGTCCCTTTAAAGGGACACTGTAAGCAAAAAATATCTAAGCTTGTAACGAATTAACTACCCTAATCAAACATTTTCTCAATATAATCTCATAATGAGATTGTTACCGTTTTGCCGATTTCTTTCTTCAATTATTTATTGCTTTCCAAACCCACTCCGTGGGTATCCTTAACTCCTGTGCAATCCGGGCTGACAACCGCGGTTTGAATATGGCGCCTCTAATAAGCTCTGCGCATGCGCAAGATTGCGCAACGTCACCGAAACCGTCACTCCTTGTAATGCGCAAGCGTGATTCCTATCTGTGGGTAACTTCGGATTCACTAGTTTAAAATGCGCATGCGATATTTAGCCGATTTTATGCGCAGTAGGACAAATTAGTCTCTTAATGAGATGCATAAACATGCAATATGATTGGTTACTGTATCCTAACACGTAGTGCCGACATTTGTGGGCTGGATATCGTGACGTAATCACCGAAAACTAAATATGATTTTTCTACCGTTATGCTTCTTCGTTTTACAACATTTATAGGTCAGTATGTTTTAGTTTATGCTTATAACATGTTATATGGGGTTTGTTTATAATAAAAATAGTAAAAGATAGTAATCCTTTAACAAAAGCAATTCTATTATGCTTATGAAAGAGCTGTATTAAAAAGTGTGTGTGTGTGTATATATGTGTGTATGTGTATATATATATATATATGTGTGTGTGTATATATGTGTGTGTGTGTATATATATATATGTGTGTGTGTGTATATATGTGTGTGTGTGTATATATGTGTGTGTGTGTATATATGTGTGTGTGTGTGTATATGTGTGTGTGTGTATATATATATATATGTGTATGTGTGTGTGTGTATATTTGTGTGTGTGTGTATATGTGTGTGTGTGTATATGTGTGTGTGTGTATATGTGTGTGTGTGTATATGTGTGTGTGTGTATATGTGTGTGTGTGTATATGTGTGTGTGTGTATATGTGTGTATATGTGTGTGTGTGTATATGTGTGTGTGTGTGTATATGTGTGTATATGTGTGTGTGTGTATATGTGTGTGTGTATATGTGTGTGTATATGTGTGTGTGTGTATATGTGTGTGTGTGTGTGTATGTATATGCGCATACAAATGTGCTGTGCTTGCCTAAAATAAGAGTTGACTTTTTGTACAAATTCTGTTTTCAAATTAAAGAACACCATGTTCCTTATCTCAGTTTGGTTTTCTTTAACAAACCTTGTCTTAAGCAATCCCCTGGCCGCTGATACAAGAAGGGAATATTGTCTGAATGATAATGCAGAATCCCATTTTGTATCCACTTAGTAATACTTATTTTTCCAACTAACGGTAAGAGCTGAAAATGAAACTCCTGCTGTCAACTTGCGCTGCTTGCGGTTTAGATTCTGAGCGATGCTTTGTTCACATGCCTCATTATTTCAAAGCACCTTTACATGATGTTGTGTTCTCTTCCTATTGTAATTCATATTTCTTCTCTTGCTTTTCTGCTGATTAGAGGAGTGGTTTAACCAAGGTGAGTGCAGTCGCTTCTGTTGTACTTCAGTCATTGCAAATTGAAATTATGTTGAAAAATGAAGTAATGATTTTCTTAAAAGGGGCGTAAAACCCTTAAAATATAATATATAAATAATTTAACTTTAAAAAAAATATATTTACAGTATATCTTAATTTTGAAGCTAACAAGAAGTGCAACTGGGCTCAAAGGTTTGATTAGTCATTGGCTGGAAGCAGATCTCCCCCTGATCTGGACACTTGCACGTCTCACAGGCATAAAAAGAAATCCGTACATCAGTTTTATTTATTTCTTTAAAAAGTGCCCCCCCCCCCTTTAACAAGTGTTAAAAATATTATTTTTTGCCAGCTAGAAGCGCTGCAAGTTTTAAAACATTTGTCTCTGAACAGGCATTGATCATTTAAAGGGATGTGAAACACAAAAATATTTGTTTTTATTCAGACAGAGTGTGCAAATTTAAAACGGTTTCCAACTTAATTTTGTTAACAAATTTACTTTGTTCCCATGGCATTCTTTGTTGAAGAGATACCATGTTAGGTGTGGAGCACTACATGGCAGGAAATAGTGCTGCCATCTAGTGCTCTTGTTAATGTATAACATTCTTGCAAAACTGCTACCATACAGTGCTGCAGACACGTGCACGCTCCTGAGATTACATCCCAAAAAATACCAAGAGAATGAAGAACATCTAGTATGAGAAGTAAATTAAAAAAAAAGTTTTAAAATCGCATGCTCTATCTGAATCATGAGAGAAACATTTTTTGTTTAATCTCATTTTCCCAGCTTTGCACAACACAACCAACATTTATATATTAATATATTTTATAACCTCTAAATCACTGCCTGTTTCTAAGCCCGCCCCCCAAAGGGCACCTCTTATCTGAATGCGGTAATCATTGAGGTAAAATGTATTAAAGGGACATGAAACCCAAAAACTTTCATGATACAACTTTCCACTTCTATTATTATTTTTGCTTTATTTTCTTGGTATCCTTTCTTGAAGAAGCAGCAATGCAGGAGCTAGCTGAACACATTGGTAAGCCAGTCACTATAGACAAATGTGCAGCCTAGTTCCCAGCTCCTGAGCCCACCTGGGTATGCTTTCTCAACAAAAGATAAGAGAACAAAGCATTGTTTAAACGTAGTTGCTGTATCTGAATCATGAAAGAAAATGTCCGGGTTTCATGTCCCTTTTAATATCACAGTGTTGGTTATGCAAAACTGAGACATGGGTAATAGATTATCTATCAATTTTCATATAACTGCAGGTAATTGGCACTACAATAATATACACAGATACTGATCTAAAACTCCAGTATACAACCTTTTGGAAGCTTACTTAGAAGTTCCCACTTTACCATTGTTGCTGAGGTTAGCCTGGGAAATCAGAGCAGACACTCCCCCCCCCCCCCCCCCCCTTCCCTACGTAGGAAAAGACCCTTTAGACAAACAGGAGCAGCAGGAGTCTCTAGACCTGGGTCTACATCTTATAATGTTGGGGCTTGGTTAAGAATCTGAATATCAGCACAATATTTTATAAAAAAAAACAAAAACTATACATTGTTACAAAAACACTCCCAGATGCGCTGTATAAATGGATCATCTATACAAAACATTTATGCAAAGACTAATCTAGTGTGCAATGTCCCTTTTAAACAATAAAATGACTCCTATCTTCTTTACTGCAGTCTCTATTTCAGCGCAATTACATGGCGTGACACGCACCGTTTGAGAGCATTGTACACTCACACATTTAGAGACATGAAGATTTTGAGATATTTCAAGCATAGGTGAAGAAATAACATCAGAGTGTGAAACTTACTTTATTATCTTATAATTATTTTTTTCTTTATGCTTAAAGGGACAGTGAAGCCAAAATTAACCCTCCTAATCATTAGTATTCATATTATCAAACCTTCATCCTATTGTTGTTATTTTGCTAAAAAGTAAACCTAGTTATTTAAATGGACAGGAAAGTCAAAAGGATTCAGATAGAGCATGCGATTTTAACCCCTTAACAACCACATTGTACCCTGTAAGTTGCTGGTCGTTGAGGGTTTTTCGGTCCACCAGGAGCAGCAACACATGGCGGCTAGACCGTGCTATTAAAAAAAAAGCCTCATTGAAAGACCAGTGACGTACAGGGTATGTTGCTGGTTGTTAAGAGGTTAAGGCCTTTTCACTTTTATTATCAAATTTACTTTGTTCTTTTGGTATTCTTTGTTGAAACGCATATGTACCGATGTGCAGCAGCAATACACTACTGGGACACATTCGTCTCTTGTCATTGGCTTACCAGATATGTTCAGCTAGCTCTAGGGTTGCCGCCTCAGACCTGCTTTCCTGGACACTTTTGAGTTACACATGTTGCAGGGTGTGCAGAGGGGAACATGAATTGCACCCCTGGACAGCACACAAATAGTCATCCTTGGCAGCACTATTCGTGTTCCTCCCTGCAGCATATGTATTTCATAAGTGTCCAGGAAAACATGGCTGAGGTGGCAACCCTAGCTAGCTCCCAGTAGTGCACTAGTGCTCTGGGGCTTACTTTACCTATGTGTTTAATGCATGTACTGGGGTGAAACTCATAGCTATGCGCAAGCAACAGTGAAATAATAAAATGCTGTAACATATGAGCATATTCTTTTTGCACTTTTATGTCTTGTACCCTAGTAGCACTGTTTGCAGCAATGTACAACATTGCACTGCTGCCATAGAATGCTGAAGATGTGCTGCACACTCCTAAGCCTACTTATGGTTTACTCTCTAACAAGGATATCAAGAGAACGTAGCAAATGTAATAGATTTGTATTTTTTGCTTGCTGTGCCTGAATCTTAATTTTGAATTCAGCCACTGCTTCTACTCAAAGCAAATATTTAAGGGTGTGTACATGGGTTTGACACTTACAATTTGAGGGTGTTGTACACAGTCCGTCAGATACATGACAATTCGGGGTATATCAAGAGAAAATAATAAAAGTTGTTAGAATAAAGCAATTAAAAAATTAATGTGAGAGAGAAATCTTGGTTTGTAAATAAATTGTACTTTTATTAACCATAAACCTTCTATGTTAGCAATATACAGGGGTGTGCATTAAATTCAGCTTTGTAAACAAAACATAGTAAGTTGCCATCCTGGTGCAGAAGGTTTAGATGGCTCTACCCTGTGTAAAACATTATGGGAACAGGAAAAAAAAAAGATTTAAATATTTTTTTGTTTGTATGAAAAAAGATTTGATGCAATGTCTAGAGGTCATACATTTTAGTAGGTTTTGCACAGCTGTGCGTAGAAGAAATATAGTTGTGGCACTGAGTGAATTGCCTGTAGTTGTGTGAGTTCAAAACCTCATTTTTAGTTTAACAAACTCTGCAGATATAGTAAGAATTTAGAACAAGGCAATATGTCTAGCTCCCATCACCTTTTTTCCCCATGAATAACCTTGCTGTGTTTGAAATATGCCCTTTTTATATGCCTGACTGAAGCATTATGAATGTTTTATTTAAACCTTATTATGTTAGTCAAATACGTGGAGGGAATATGTTTATATGCTTTATATCTAGTCCATGTCACATGACTTGCTTTATAAAGTCAGTCATGTGCCCTGCATTATATTGCAAGATATTAACTTAGATTCTTTCTTTCAGGAAAAAAGAACGGTGATGCAGACAAGCACTTTGATACCCTGGACCTTCCGAAACGTTCCGAATCCGCAAAAGGTACAGCAAGTCCTCTCCTAATTATTGTACGAGCTAATTACTAAAATAAAATGTAATTTTTAATTTAGCGCATATTTAATGTTTTTAGCAATTGGTTATCATTTTCTCTTTCAGAAAAGTCTGTCTTTTGATAAAACGTAGCATGATTTTAAAAGGACAAACTTAAAGTGAAAGTCAACCATAGCGTTTTTGAAACGTTAGGGTTGACTGTTAAAATAAATAAAGGGTACTTACATTCATGAAGTATCAGATACTTCATGCAGAAAGTGCCTTTATTCGTTTCAACCGTTCGCCGTTCTTAGCTGCTACAGCAGCCCAAGGCAAAAAATATTTTGCTAATAGGCGACATTTTCACCTCTTAGCAAATAGCCGTGCACCTATGCGGTAAATCCGGCTCCCATGGGTGCCAAACCGGATTTTCCGCAGGCTATTGGCTAAGAGGTGAAAACGTAAATATTTTTTGACGTGGGCTGCCGTAGCAGCTAAGAACGGCAAACGGTTGAAACGAATAGACATTTTATGCATGAAGTATCATATACTTCATGAATGAAAGTGCCCTTTATTTGTTTCAACAGTTAACCCTAGCGTTTTAAAAACGCTATGGTTGACTTTCCCTTTAAAGGGACAGGAAACCCAACATTTTTCTTTCACTATTTGGAAAGAGCATACAATTTTAAACACCTTTCCAATTTACTTCTATTACCAAATTTGCTTCATTCTCATGGTATCCTTTGCTGAAGGAGCAGCAATGCACTCTTGGTAACGAACAATACCAAAAGAACAACGTGCATTTGAAAATAGAAGTGAATTTAAGTTTCTTAAAATTACATGCTCTGTCTCAATCATAAAAGTTTTAATTTTGTCTTTACTATTCCTTTAAAAATAAAACTGTATTTATAACTATGTAACAAGGGCAATGTATGTTTTGAAATATGAGTCTACTTAAATGTGATTTAAAGTGATCAGAAACTTAACATGTTTTAACCCCTTAAAGTGATGGTTAATCCAAGTGTATAACCAACGCTCTCATCGTTTGGTAAAAAACAATGTTAAACTCACCCTATTTGTAAGGAAAGCATATCGCTAGCACAGGGCCTCTTGCCGCCCACAGCACAAAGCTTTCTCCAATGAGGTGACTTTTTCACCTCTAGACCAATAGCCGTGCTAGGATGTCAGTTGACATGCACGGCTATTGGTCTAGAGGTGAAAACGTCATTGAAGAAAGCGTTGTGCCGTGGCCGGCCAGAGGCGCTGAGTTAGATATCTACTTTCCTTACAGATAGGCGAGTTTACCAGGGTTTTTTACGAAACGATGACAGAAAATAAATATTTTTAGTGATGGTAAATCCTAGCGTGCGCTATACACTTGGGTTTACCATCACTTTAAGAACCAGCGACGTACCCTGTACGTTACTAGTCTTTCTATAAGGCTTGATCTTTTGAGATTGCGCTATTCCAGGTGTCTTGCTGGAGGACCTGAGTTCATAATAGCGCAATCTTGCAGAGACGCCTGCTATTATGGCCTGATAAGCCCTTTTCGACATGTGACGTACGTTGTGGTCGTTTTTAACAGGTTTAAATCAGGCCTGGAATCTAAGCAATATTTTACTTTATTTGATCACTTCTAATAAATAAAGATGTGCTTTAACTTTTTAATCTAGCTGTGTCATTCTAATACTCGGTGCTTCGGCTGCCCACTTCAAAACTCATGTTTCTTCTGTTATGTGTGATCAGTCCACGGGTCATCATTACTTCTGGGATATTATCTGCTCCCCTACAGGAAGTGCAAGAGGATTCACCCAGCAGAGTTGCTATATAGCTCCTCCCCTCTACGTCACCCCCACTCATTCTCTTGCACCAAAGACTAGATAGGAGGTGTGAGAGGACTATGGTGATTATACTTAGTTTTTATAACTTCAATCAAAAGTTTGTTATTTTACAATAGCACCGGAGCGTGTTATTACTTCTCTGGCAGAGTTTGAAGAAGAATCTACCAGAGTTTTTTATTATGATTTTAACCGGAGTAGTTAAGATCATATTGCTGTTTCTCGGCCATCTAAGGGAGGTAAAAGCTTCAGATCAGGGGACAGCGGGCAGTTGAATCTGCATTGAGGTATGTAGCAGTTTTTATTTTCTGAATGGAATTGATGAGAAAATCCTGCTATACCGATATAATGACATGTATGTATACTCTACACTTCAGTATTCTGGGGATGGTATTTCACCGGAATTACTCTGTAAAAGTACATTAAACCTTTTAATAGGTATTTAATTCATGTTAAACGTTTTTGCTGGAATGTAGAATCGTTTGCATTTCTGAGGTACTGAGTGAATAAATATTTGGGCATTATTTTTTCCACTTGGCAGTCTGCTTGTTTTGATTATGACAGTTTCGTTTCTCTCTCACTGCTGTGTGTGAGGGGGAGGGGCCGTTTTTTTGGCGCTCTTTGCTACGCATCAAAAAATTTTCAGTCAGTTACACTTATATTTTCTGCATGATCCGGTTCATCTCTGACAGAACTCAGGGGTCTTCAAACTTCTTTGAAGGGAAGTAGATTCTCTCAGCAGAGCTGTGAGATTTAATAGTGACTGTGATTTAAAACGTTGCTCTGTAATTTTTATGTTTAAAATTTAATTAGTGTTATTTTACTAATGGGAACAAACCTTTGCTAAAAAGTTGTGTTGTTTGTTAAGAGTGATGCTATAACTGTTTTTCAGTTCATTATTTCAACTGTCATTTAATCGTTTAGTGCTTTTGAGGCACAGTACGTTTTTATTAAATAAAATTGTAACCGAGTTGCATGTTTATTGCTAGTGTGTTAAACATGTCTGATTCAGAGGAAGATACCTGTGTCATTTGTTCCAATGCCAAGGTGGAGCCCAATAGAAATTTATGTACTAGCTGTATTGATGCTACCTTAAATAAAAGCCAATCTGTACAAATTGAACAAATTTCACCAAACAGCGAGGGGAGAGTTATGCCGACTAACTCGCCTCACGTGTCAGTACCTGCATCTCCCGCCCGGGAGGTGCGTGATATTATGGCGCCTAGTACATCTGGGCAGCCATTACAGATAACATTACAAGATATGGCTACTGTTATGACTGAAGTTTTGGCTAAATTACCAGAACTAAGAGGCAAGCGTGATCACTCTGGGGTGAGAACAGAGTGCGCTGATAATTCTAGGGCCATGTCTGATACTGCGTCACAGCTTGCAGAGCATGAGGACGGAGAGCTTCATTCTGTAGGTGACGGTTCTGATCCAAACAGATTGGATTCAGATATTTCAAATTTTAAGTTTAAATTGGAAAACCTCCGTGTATTACTAGGGGAGGTCTTAGCAGCTCTCAACGATTGTAACGCTGTTGCAATACCAGAGAAAATGTGTAGGTTGGATAAATACTTTGCGGTACCGGCGAGTACTGACGTTTTTCCTATACCTAAGAGATTAACTGAAATTGTTACTAAGGAGTGGGACAGACCCGGTGTGCCGTTCTCACTCCCTCCAATATTTAGAAAGATGTTTCCAATAGACGCCACCACACGGGACTTATGGCAAACGGTCCCTAAGGTGGAGGGAGCAGTTTCTACTTTAGCTAAGCGTACCACTATCCCGGTGGAGGATAGCTGTGCTTTTTCAGATCCTATGGATAAAAAATTAGAGGGTTACCTTAAGAAAATGTTTGTTCAACAAGGTTTTATATTACAACCCCTTGCATGCATCGCGCCGATCACGGCTGCGGCAGCATTTTGGATTGAGTCTCTAGAAGAGAACCTTAGTTCAGCTACGCTGGACGACATTACGGACAGGCTTAGAGTCCTTAAACTAGCTAATTCATTCATTTCGGAGGCCGTAGTACATTTAACCAAACTTACGGCTAAGAATTCAGGATTCGCCATTCAGGCACGCAGGGCGCTGTGGCTAAAATCCTGGTCGGCTGATGTAACTTCTAAGTCCAAATTACTTAATATACCTTTCAAGGGGCAAACTTTATTTGGGCCCGGTTTGAAAGAAATTATTGCTGACATTACAGGAGGTAAGGGCCACGCTCTACCTCAAGACAAAGCCAAAGCTAAGGCTAGACAGTCTAATTTTCGTCCCTTTCGGAATTTCAAAGCAGGAGCAGCGCCAACCTCCACTGCACCAAAACAGGGAGGAACTGTTGCTCGTTACAGACAAGGCTGGAAGCCTAACCAGTCCTGGAACAAGGGCAGGCAGGCCAGTAAACCTGCTGCTGCCTCAAAGACAGCATGAACCGAGGGCCCCCGATCCGGGACCGGATCTAGTGGGGGGCAGACTCTCTCTCTTCGCCCAGGCTTGGGCAAGAGATGTCCAGGATCCCTGGGCGCTAGAGATCATATCTCAGGGATACCTTCTAGACTTCAAATTCTCTCCCCCAAAAGGGAGATTTCATCTGTCAAGGTTGTCAACAAACCAAATAAAGAAGGACGCGTTTCTACGCTGTGTACAAGATCTATTATTAATGGGAGTGATCCATCCGGTTCCGCGGTCGGAACAAGGACAAGGGTTTTACTCAAACCTGTTTGTGGTTCCCAAAAAAGAGGGAACTTTCAGGCCAATCTTGGATTTAAAGATCCTAAACAAATTCCTAAGAGTTCCATCGTTCAAAATGGAAACTATTCGGACAATCTTACCCATGATCCAAGAGGGTCAGTACATGACCACAGTGGATTTAAAGGATGCTTACCTTCACATACCGATTCACAAAGATCATTACCGGTATCTAAGGTTTGCCTTCTTAAACAGGCATTACGAGTTTGTAGCCCTTCCATTCGGATTGGCTACGGCTCCAAGAATCTTTACAAAGGTTCTGGGTGCCCTTCTGGCGGTACTAAGACCGCGAGGAATTTCGGTAGCTCCGTACCTAGACGACATTCTGATACAAGCTTCAAGCTTTCAAACTGCCAAGTCTCATACAGAGTTAGTTCTGGCATTTCTAAGGTCGCATGGATGGAAAGTAAACGAAAAGAAGAGTTCTCTCTTTCCTCTCACAAGAGTTCCATTCTTGGGGACTCTTATAGATTCTGTAGAAATGAGGATTTATCTGACAGAAGACAGATTAACAAAGCTTCTAAATGCATGCCGTGTCCTTCATTCCATTCAACTCCCGTCAGTAGCTCAATGCATGGAGGTGATCGGCTTAATGGTAGCAGCAATGGACATAGTTCCCTTTGCACGCCTACATCTCAGACCGCTGCAATTGTGCATGCTGAGTCAGTGGAATGGGGATTACTCAGATTTGTCCCCCACTCTGAATCTGGATCAAGAGACCAGAAACTCTCTTCTATGGTGGCTTTCTCGGCCACATCTGTCCAGGGGGATGCCGTTCAGCAGGCCGGACTGGACAATTGTAACAACAGACGCCAGCCTTCTAGGTTGGGGCGCTGTCTGGAATTCTCTGAAGGCTCAGGGACAATGGAGTCAGGAGGAAAGTCTCCTGCCAATAAACATTCTGGAATTGAGAGCAGTTCTCAATGCCCTTCTATCTTGGCCCCAGTTAAAGACTCGGGGGTTCATCAGGTTTCAGTCGGACAACATCACGACTGTAGCTTACATCAACCATCAAGGAGGGACAAGAAGCTCCCTAGCAATGATAGAGGTATCAAAGATATTTCGCTGGGCAGAGTCTCACTCTTGCCACCTGTCAGCAATCCACATCCCGGGAGTGGAGAACTGGGAGGCGGATTTCTTGAGTCGCCAGACTCTTCATCCGGGGGAGTGGGAACTTCATCCGGAGGTCTTTGCCCAAATACTTCAACGTTGGGGCAAACCAGAGATAGATCTCATGGCGTCTCGCCAGAACGCCAAACTTCCTCGCTACGGATCCAGATCCAGGGATCCGGGAGCGGTTCTGATAGATGCTTTGACAGCACCTTGGAACTTCAGGATGGCTTATGTATTTCCACCCTTCCCACTGCTTCCTCGATTGATTGCCAAAATCAAACAGGAGAGAGCATCAGTGATTCTAATAGCGCCTGCATGGCCGCGCAGGACTTGGTATGCAGATCTAGTGGACATGTCATCCTGTCCGCCTTGGTCTCTACCTCTAAGACAGGACCTTCTGATTCAGGGTCCATTCAATCATCAAAGTCTAACTTCTCTGAAGCTGACTGCTTGGAAATTGAACGCTTGATTTTATCAAAACGTGGTTTTTCTGAGTCGGTTATTGATACCCTGATACAGGCTAGGAAGCCTGTTACCAGAAAGATTTACCATAAAATATGGCGTAAATACCTATACTGGTGTGAATCCAAAGATTACTCCTGGAGTAAGGTTAGGATTCCTAGGATATTGTCTTTTCTACAAGAAGGTTTAGAAAAGGGTTTATCGGCTAGCTCATTAAAGGGACAGATCTCAGCTCTGTCCATCTTGTTACACAGGCGTCTGTCAGAAAATTCAGACATCCAGGCCTTTTGTCAGGCTTTAACTAGGATCAAGCCTGTGTTTAAAACTGTTGCTCCGCCATGGAGTTTAAACTTAGTTCTTAACGTTTTACAGGGTGTTCCGTTTGAACCCCTTCATTCCATTGATATAAAATTGTTATCTTGGAAAGTTCTATTTTTAATGGCTATTTCCTCGGCTCGAAGAGTCTCTGAGTTATCAGCCCTACATTGTGATCCTCCTTATCTGATCTTTCACTCAGACAAGGTAGTTCTGCGTACTAAACCTGGGTTCTTACCTAAGGTAGTCACTAACAGGAATATCAATCAAGAGATTGTTGTTCCATCCTTGTGTCCAAATCCTTCTTCAAAGAAGGAACGTCTTCTACACAATCTGGATGTAGTTCGTGCCCTCAAGTTCTACTTGCAGGCAACTAAAGATTTTCGCCAAACTTCTTCCCTGTTTGTCGTTTATTCTGGACAGAGGAGAGGTCAAAAAGCTTCTGCTACCTCTCTCTCTTTTTGGCTTCGTAGCATAATACGTTTAGCCTATGAGACTGCTGGACAGCAGCCTCCTGAAAGAATTACAGCTCATTCCACTAGAGCTGTGGCTTCCACTTGGGCCTTTAAGAATGAGGCCTCTGTTGAACAGATTTGCAAGGCTGCAACTTGGTCTTCGCTTCATACTTTTTCCAAATTTTACAAATTTGACACTTTTGCTTCTTCGGAGGCTATTTTTGGGAGAAAGGTTCTTCAGGCAGTGGTTCCTTCTGTATAATGAGCCTGCCTATCCCTCCCGTCATCCGTGTACTTTTGCTTTGGTATTGGTATCCCAGAAGTAATGATGACCCGTGGACTGATCACACATAACAGAAGAAAACATAATTTATGCTTACCTGATAAATTCCTTTCTTCTGTTGTGTGATCAGTCCACGGCCCGCCCTGTTTTTTAAGGCAGGTACATATTTTTTAAATTATAATTCAGTCACCACTGCACCCTTGGTTTCTCCTTTCTCGTTGGTCTTTGGTCGAATGACTGGAGGTGACGTAGAGGGGAGGAGCTATATAGCAACTCTGCTGGGTGAATCCTCTTGCACTTCCTGTAGGGGAGCAGATAATATCCCAGAAGTAATGATGACCCGTGGACTGATCACACAACAGAAGAAAGGAATTTATCAGGTAAGCATAAATTATGTTTTTTTGTGAACTAATGGTTTGAACTTTTCTCCAACTGGCGCTCTATCTACAAAAAAAGTGCTATGCGTCTAGAGTGATGGTTGGAGAACAGTTCAAACCGTTGGCTCACAAAAAATATGAGTTTTGAAGTGGGCAGCCGGTGCGCAAGGTATTAAAATGGCATGGCTAGATTGCTTGATCACTTCTAATAAAGATGCACTGTAATTTACTTTTCAAAGTCCCTCTAAAATATCGCTTAGAATCTGGACCTGATTTAAAAACATGTATAGTTTACCATCACTTTAATGCATAAAAAGTAAATATATAGAACTTCACTGACCTTTTTTAATTTGTCAGGTTTAACAATTCAATATTATTTTTTAAAAGTGAAACTACATGTTCTGGCTGTGAAGTGATATCAGGGAATGTAATCAGTATGTTGTTACCACACTGTAACAACCTTACGCCACAGCGTGCTTGGTCATGACTCTGTCTGTACTGGCACTGAGGTCTGTAAAGTATTTATTTATTTTACGTGTTTAGATAAAGCAGTTCTATAGACTTCTTTTTTTTTTTAAACATGTAATTCTGAATAGTTAACACCTTCGGCATCTTGAATTTACATAAGTGTATGTGTTTATAACTGGGAACTTTCATACACATTTTCTTTTTTAGTTGACCATATATTTATAGTGGGGAGGGGGGGAACTACCATGATTGGGAGAGCACATGACCGCTTCCTTGGGCAATGGGTGGTCTCACAACCAAGACTGCGTTATGGGCAGTTTGCCACTTTGTGTCTTTAAATCCATTTTTTTCTGCACATTTCTACTATGACTGTCTGGTGTTCAGTTATTGGAACATCATTTTTATCAGTAAGACATTATGTAAATAGACTTTTTTTTTTTTTTTTAATCTAATTCTTATGGAATAATTTATTTTTTATTTCTCCAACATAGGTGTGTCCGGTCCACGGCGTCATCCTTACTTGTGGGATATTCTCTTCCCCAACAGGAAATGGCAAAGAGCCCAGCAAAGCTGGTCACATGATCCCTCCTAGGCTCCGCCTACCCCAGTCATTCTCTTTGCCGTTGTACAGGCAACATCTCCACGGAGATGG
Organism: Bombina bombina; assembly: GCF_027579735.1. NCBI lineage: Eukaryota > Metazoa > Chordata > Amphibia > Anura > Bombinatoridae > Bombina > Bombina bombina. Next base: position 410,291,916 of record NC_069500.1, read on the forward strand.
CTTAGAGTTTTTTAGTGTTTAACTGTAGTTTTTTATTATTCAATCAAGAGTTTGTTATTTTGAAATAGTGCTGGTATGTACTATTTACTCAGAAACAGAAAAGAGATGAAGATTTCTGTTTGTATGAGGAAAATGATTTTAGCAACCGTAACTAAAATCCATGGCTGTTCCACACAGGACTGTTGAGAGCAATTAACTTCAGTTGGGGGAACAGTGTGCAGTCTCTTGCTGCTTGAGGTATGACACATTCTAACAAGACGATGTAATGCTGGAAGCTGTCATTTTCCCTATGGGATCCGGTAAGCCATATTTATTACGATCGTAAATAAGGGCTTCACAAGGGCTTATTTAGACTGTAGACTTTTCTGGGCTAAATCGATTCATTATTAACACATATTTAGCCTTGAGGAATCATTTTATCTGGGTATTTTGATATAATAATATCGGCAGGCACTGTATTAGACACCTTATTTCTTAGGGGCTTTCCCAAAGCATAAGCAGAGTCTCATTTTCGCGCCGGTGTGGCGCACTTGTTTTTGAGAGGCATGGCATGCAGTCGCATGTGAGAGGAGCTCTGATACTTAGAAAAGACTTTCTGAAGGCGTCATTTGGTATCGTATTCCCCTTTGGGTTTGGTTGGGTCTCAGCAAAGCAGATACCAGGGACTGTAAAGGGGTTAAAGCTTAAAACGGCTCCGGTTCCGTTATTTTAAGGGTTAAAGCTTCCAAATTTGGTGTGCAATATTTTTAAGGCTTTAAGACACTGTGGTGAAAATTTGGTGATTTTTGAACAATTCCTTCATGTTTTTTCGCAATTGCAGTAATAAAGTGTGTTCAGTTTAAAATTTAAAGTGACAGTAACGGTTTTATTTTAAAACGTTTTTTGTACTTTCTTATCAAGTTTATGCCTGTTTAACATGTCTGAACTACCAGATAGACTGTGTTCTGAATGTGGGGAAGCCAGAATTCCTATTCATTTAAATAAATGTGATTTATGTGATAATGACAATGATGCCCAAGATGATTCCTCAAGTGAGGGGAGTAAGCATGGTACTGCATCATTCCCTCCTTCGTCTACACGAGTCTTGCCCACTCAGGAGGCCCCTAGTACATCTAGCGCGCCAATACTCCTTACTATGCAACAATTAACGGCTGTAATGGATAATTCTGTCAAAAACATTTTAGCCAAAATGAACCCTTGTCAGCGTAAGCGTGGCTGCTCTGTTTTAGTTACTGAAGAGCATGACGACGCTGATATTAATATCTCTGAAGGGCCCCTAACCCAATCTGAGGGGGCCAGGGAGGTTTTGTCTGAGGGAGAAATTACTGATTCAGGGAACATTTCTCATCAGGCTGAATCTGATGTGATTACATTTAAATTTAAGTTGGAACATCTCCGCATTTTGCTTAAGGAGGTATTATCCACTCTGGATGATTGTGAAAAGTTGGTCATCCCAGAGAAACTATGTAAAATGGACAAGTTCCTAGAGGTGCCGGGGCTCCCAGAAGCTTTTCCTATACCCAAGCGGGTGGCGGACATTGTTAATAAAGAATGGGAAAGGCCCGGTATTCCTTTCGTCCCTCCCCCCATATTTAAAAAATTGTTTCCTATGGTCGACCCCAGAAAGGACTTATGGCAGTCAGTCCCCAAGGTCGAGGGAGCGGTTTCTACTTTAAACAAACGCACCACTATACCCATAGAGGATAGTTGTGCTTTCAAAGATCCTATGGATAAAAAATTAGAAGGTTTGCTTAAAAAGATGTTTGTTCAGCAGGGTTACCTTCTACAACCCATTTCATGCATTGTCCCTGTCACTACAGCTGCATATTTCTGGTTTGATGAACTGATAAAGGTGCTAGATAGTGATTCTCCTCCTTATGAGGAGATTATGGACAGAATCAATGCTCTCAAATTGGCTAATTCTTTCACTCTAGACGCCACTTTGCAATTGGCTAGGTTAGCGGCTAAGAATTCTGGGTTTGCTATTGTGGCGCGCAGAGCGCTTTGGTTGAAATCTTGGTCGGCTGATGCGTCTTCCAAGAACAAGCTACTAAACATTCCTTTCAAGGGGAAAACGCTGTTTGGCCCTGACTTGAAAGAGATTATCTCTGATATCACTGGGGGTAAGGGCCACGCCCTTCCTCAGGATAGGCCTTTCAAGGCAAAAAATAGACCTAATTTTCGTCCCTTTCGTAAAAACGGACCAGCCCAAAGTGCTACGTCCTCTAAGCAAGAGGGTAATACTTCTCAAGCCAAGCCAGCTTGGAGACCAATGCAAGGCTGGAACAAGGGAAAGCAGGCCAAGAAACCTGTCACTGCTACCAAGACAGCATGAAATATTGGCCCCCGATCCGGGACCGGATCTGGTGGGGGGCAGACTTTCTCTCTTCGCTCAGGCTTGGGCAAGAGATGTTCTGGATCCTTGGGCGCTAGAAATAGTCTCCCAGGGTTATCTTCTGGAATTCAAGGGACTTCCCCCAAGGGGGAGGTTCCACAGGTCTCAGTTGTCTTCAGACCACATAAAAAGACAGGCATTCTTACATTGTGTAGAAGACCTGTTAAAAATGGGAGTGATTCATCCTGTTCCATTAAGAGAACAAGGGATGGGGTTCTACTCCAATCTGTTCATAGTTCCCAAAAAAGAGGGAACGTTCAGACCAATCTTAGATCTCAAGATCTTAAACAAATTTCTCAAGGTCCCATCGTTCAAGATGGAAACCATTCGAACTATCCTTCCTTCCATCCAGGAAGGTCAATTCATGACCACGGTGGATTTAAAGGATGCGTATCTACATATTCCTATCCACAAGGAACATCATCGGTTCCTAAGGTTTGCATTCCTGGACAAACATTACCAGTTTGTGGCGCTTCCTTTCGGATTAGCCACTGCTCCAAGGATTTTCACAAAGGTACTAGGGTCCCTTCTAGCGGTGCTAAGACCAAGGGGCATTGCAGTAGTACCTTACCTGGACGACATTCTGATTCAAGCGTCGTCCCTCCCTCGAGCAAAGGCTCACACGGACATCGTCCTGGCCTTTCTCAGATCTCACGGCTGGAAAGTGAACGTGGAAAAGAGTTCTCTATCCCCGTCAACAAGGGTTCCCTTCTTGGGAACAATTATAGACTCCTCAGAAATGAGGATTTTTCTAACAGAGGCCAGAAAGACAAAACTTCTGGACTCTTGTCGGATACTTCATTCCGTTCCTCTTCCTTCCGTAGCTCAGTGCATGGAAGTGATCGGGTTGATGGTAGCGGCAATGGACATAGTTCCTTTTGCGCGCATTCATCTAAGACCATTACAACTGTGCATGCTCAGTCAGTGGAATGGGGACTATACAGACTTGTCTCCAAAGATACAAGTAGATCAGAGGACCAGAGACTCACTCCGTTGGTGGCTGTCCCTGGACAACCTGTCACGAGGGATGACATTCCGCAGACCAGAGTGGGTCATTGTCACGACCGACGCCAGTCTGATGGGCTGGGGCGCGGTCTGGGGATCCCTGAAAGCTCAGGGTCTTTGGTCTCGGGAAGAATCTCTTCTACCGATAAATATTCTGGAACTGAGAGCGATATTCAATGCTCTCAAGGCTTGGCCTCAGCTAGCGAGGACCAAGTTCATACGGTTTCAATCAGACAACATGACGACTGTTGCGTACATCAACCATCAGGGGGGAACAAGGAGTCCCCTAGCGATGGAAGAAGTGACCAAGATTATTCTATGGGCGGAGTCTCACTCCTGCCACCTGTCTGCTATCCACATCCCGGGAGTGGAAAATTGGGAAGCGGATTTTCTGAGTCGTCAGACATTGCATCCGGGGGAGTGGGAACTCCATCCGGAAATCTTTGCCCAAGTCACTCAACTATGGGGCATTCCAGACATGGATCTGATGGCCTCTCGTCAGAACTTCAAAGTTCCTTGCTACGGGTCCAGATCCAGGGATCCCAAGGCGGCTCTAGTGGATGCACTAGTAGCACCTTGGACCTTCAAACTAGCTTATGTGTTCCCGCCGTTTCCTCTCATCCCCAGGCTGGTAGCCAGGATCAATCAGGAGAGGGCGTCGGTGATCTTGATAGCTCCTGCGTGGCCACGCAGGACTTGGTATGCAGATCTGGTGAATATGTCATCGGCTCCACCTTGGAAGCTACCTTTGAGACGAGACCTTCTTGTTCAGGGTCCGTTCGAACATCCGAATCTGGTTTCACTCCAGCTGACTGCTTGGAGATTGAACGCTTGATTTTATCGAAGCGAGGTTTCTCAGATTCTGTTATCGATACTCTTGTTCAGGCCAGAAAGCCTGTAACTAGAAAGATTTACCACAAAATTTGGAAAAAATATATCTGTTGGTGTGAATCTAAAGGATTCCCTTGGGACAAGGTTAAGATTCCTAGGATTCTATCCTTCCTTCAAGAAGGATTGGAAAAAGGATTATCGGCAAGTTCCCTGAAGGGACAGATTTCTGCCTTGTCGGTGTTACTTCACAAAAAACTGGCAGCTGTGCCAGATGTTCAAGCCTTTGTTCAGGCTCTGGTTAGAATCAAGCCTGTTTACAAATCTTTGACTCCTCCTTGGAGTCTCAATTTAGTTCTTTCAGTTCTTCAGGGGGTTCCGTTTGAACCCTTACATTCCGTTGATATTAAGTTATTATCTTGGAAAGTTTTGTTTTTAGTTGCAATTTCTTCTGCTAGAAGAGTTTCAGAATTATCTGCTCTGCAGTGTTCTCCTCCTTATCTGGTGTTCCATGCAGATAAGGTGGTTTTACGTACTAAACCTGGTTTTCTTCCAAAAGTTGTTTCTAACAAAAACATTAACCAGGAGATTATCGTACCTTCTCTGTGTCCGAAACCAGTTTCAAAGAAGGAACGCTTGTTGCACAATTTGGATGTTGTTCGCGCTCTAAAATTCTATTTAGATGCTACAAAGGATTTTAGACAAACATCTTCCTTGTTTGTTGTTTATTCAGGTAAAAGGAGAGGTCAAAAAGCAACTTCTACCTCTCTCTCTTTTTGGATTAAAAGCATCATCAGATTGGCTTACGAGACTGCCGGACGGCAGCCTCCCGAAAGAATCACAGCTCATTCCACTAGGGCTGTGGCTTCCACATGGGCCTTCAAGAACGAGGCTTCTGTTGATCAGATATGTAGGGCAGCGACTTGGTCTTCACTGCACACTTTTACCAAATTTTACAAGTTTGATACTTTTGCTTCTTCTGAGGCTATTTTTGGGAGAAAGGTTTTGCAAGCCGTGGTGCCTTCCATTTAGGTGACCTGATTTGCTCCCTCCCTTCATCCGTGTCCTAAAGCTTTGGTATTGGTTCCCACAAGTAAGGATGACGCCGTGGACCGGACACACCTATGTTGGAGAAAACAGAATTTATGTTTACCTGATAAATTTCTTTCTCCAACGGTGTGTCCGGTCCACGGCCCGCCCTGGTTTTTTAATCAGGTCTGATAATTTATTTTCTTTAACTACAGTCACCACGGTACCATATGGTTTCTCCTATGCTATTATTCCTCCTTAACGTCGGTCGAATGACTGGGGTAGGCGGAGCCTAGGAGGGATCATGTGACCAGCTTTGCTGGGCTCTTTGCCATTTCCTGTTGGGGAAGAGAATATCCCACAAGTAAGGATGACGCCGTGGACCGGACACACCGTTGGAGAAAGAAATTTATCAGGTAAACATAAATTCTGTTTTTTTAAATCAAACCGTTGGGTAAATGTAAGAAAATGTAACAGAAAAAGAAAACCATCCAAGTTATTGGACTATAGACCTTTTCATAATTGTTTCATTCTGACCAAACAAGCCCTAGATAATGTGTACACTTTGTGAACTGTTCATTCTGTGAAATCAGTCAGTCTGCTTGCAGACAGTGAGTCCTCGCAGACCTTAGAATAACCAGTATTGATCCTGAAGTAAACCCCCTGCAGACAATGGCACACATCTCAATATCTTATTTTATGGATTAAAAACACCTCTGAGCTACATTTGTGTGAGGATAGATCTTGTATTCACGTACCATAAATTAAAGTGACATATATGCCTCTTGTCATTGGATTACCAATGTGCTCAGCTAGCTCCCAGTAGTGCATTGCTGCTCCTTCAATAAATATCAAAATAATGAAACCAAATTGATGACAAGTAAATGTTTAAAAATGTATGCTCTATCTGAATCATGAAAGAACATTTTTTTTGCTTAAAGAAAAGCTGTGTAAACGTAGCAAGCAGAAGAAATTATATTCCCAGTAGGAGGTAGAGATAAATAATGTTCTTTTCAATTGTTCTCCTAAGTATTGGACTTTGGTTTACAGACAAAGATAATAAAAAGAGGCTGTGTGTTCAGAAGGTGATAAAATAAGAATATAAATAAGTTACCTGCAAGCTCAGCCAGCTTTTTTAAACCCTAAAATAAGAGTGATGTCGCCTACATTTTATACTCTGCAACTGGTATAGCAAAGCATTGTAAACTGATTAAGGTGTGAAACAAATATACAATACACTGTTCCTTACACGTTTAGAGTGCATGCGCTTTATTTACTGGTGTATGGCTGCTGGTTAGCGTGTGTATGGCTGCTGGTTAGCGTGTGTATGGCTGCTGGTTAGCGTGTGTATGGCTGCTGGTTAGCGTGTGTATGGCTGCTGGTTAGCGTGTGTATGGCTGCTGGTTAGCGTCTGTATGGCTGCTCACTACTGCATCTTTCTTTCTTCATTTTATTTATAACATACAGAGCCTCACAAGTGCTAATGTAACTGCATATATTGGCCGTACAATGGAGTTTTAATGACTAAAGACGAAGTTCATTGCTAATATTCTTATGAAGGGTTGGGGGTGGTGACAGAGGTCAAGGTTACCATTTTATACTTCACTCTGAAAGTGATAGACCTTTCTCCCAGCTCCCTCCAGTTGCAAGTGCATTTTTTTTTCCACCTCACTCTTTTTATATTAAAACACAAAATAAATTGTAATGAATTGGACCTGATACTTTCCCAAAATGCTTTTAAACATTCTGCTGCTGGACTTATAACTGTTTAAAGGGACATTATTGATAGAATTATTTACTGCTCAGCTCAGCAGAGCGGTTTACTTTTTGACAACCCCCTTCTTAAAAGTGTTAAAGATATCCTAGAACATCATAGTTTTGCTCCCCTTTATCCAGATAAAGCCCCCTTGCCTGGCTATATCAACACAGAACCGCTGCAGCTTGTGTGCATGTGTGTTAGCAATTACTCCCCACAGAACCCTTAAGTTGCTGATATATCCACACTGGTAGACAGTTAGTGTGACGGTAACCGTATTAGATAATCTTGTCTCTCTTTTTTATTTTTTATTTTGTAATATAAACTTACCAGCTGAGCGTATGTTCTCAATACATTAACACTGTTTGCTGCAGTTGTAAAGAATAAGAAATCTACAAGTCTTCTCTAATACAGGGATCACCAGCTGGCAGCCCACTGGCCCCATGCGGCCCTCTGTTCTAAATTTTGTGGCCCCAGGAAAATTGTGTGGTGTCAATGAGCTGGGACCACTTTAAAGGAATATGAAACCCCCAAAAATGATAATGTTATTCAGACAGAGCATGCAATTAAAAAAAAAGTGTTTACAGTTTACTTCTATTATCAAATTTGCTTTGTTCCCATTATATTCTTTGTTGAAGAGATACCTAGGTAGGTGTCTGGGACACTACATGGCAGGGAATAGTGCTGCCCTCTAGTGCTCTTGCAAATGGATAACATTATTACAGAGCTGCTGCCATATAGTGCTCAAGGCATGTGCACACTCCTGATATTATATCCCTGCTTTACAACAAAAGATACCAAGAGAATGAAGAAAGGTTGATAATAGAAGTACATTAGAAAGTTGCTTAAGATGATGTTCTCTATCTGAATCTTGAAAGAAAATTATTGGGTTTCTTACCCTTTAAAAGAGCGTTATGTAGGGGAGAATAGCAGGCTTGGGTTACCCTGCAACCTTACTTAAACCTGGCCTTTTGTCATAGGACGTTTTTAGGAAATCCATTGTTATTTCCGTGTTTATTGCGGCCTTTAAGGCTACTAAAATATTGATCTGTGGCCCCCATGCTTTGCCCCCCAGTGATCTAATAAATTATTTAACTACATAAATCACATCAAGACCGTGTTGGATCTGTCAGATGTACAAGCACTAAGCGCCATTTTAAGATGAATGCCTTTTTTCATATTTATAAAAATGAAAAACAAATGTAAAGATGATTAATGACGTGCCACTAAATAATGCAGCACTGTTTTTATACCACGTGACACAGTTCTGCGGTGTTATTAAAAACACTCTTTATATTACAATAATGAATCAATGTAACACATGTATCATTACTTTTGCTGTGGCATTAGGACGAGCATTTCTCGGTGGCATGGCATGCATTTCCTTTATTGAGCAGGTAGTGATTGTAGCTGGA
>NC_069500.1:410305227-410312727 GCF_027579735.1 Bombina bombina
CCCCCCCCCCCCCCCCCCCGCTCTCCTTTGACATGTGCAATTTTTTACCAAGTGACTAAAAACGTATATGCACTTTATTCTTAAGTGTCTATGTAAACTTGGAAATGTTGTAAAGGTAGTAACATACAAACACACATTAATGATCTGGGTAGATGGCTAGATGAAGAAAAGTAATTTAAAAGGTTGACATGTTTGTTTGATTTTTCCCTATTTTCCCCAACCAAGAGCACCACTTCAAATATACAGTCTCAAAGTGACTCAAGCACCAGTAGTGTAGATTAGGTGTGCAGAGCTGGAGGAGCCACTGCTCAAAGACTCCCATATATCAAGTACAAAGAAAATCCAGCAGCACCACAATGGTTATATTTCAAAATTTATTAGTACCTGGAGGTTACTAAAACATTTTGAAATATAACCATTGTGGTGCTGCTGGATTTTCTTTGTACCACTTCAAATATAGGGGCCTATCTATCAAGCTCCGAATAGAGCTTGATGCCCTGTGTTTCTGGCGAGCCTGCAGATTCGCCAGAAACAGCAGTTATGAAGCAGCGGTCACAAAGACCGCTGCTCCATAACCTGTCCACCTGCTCTGAGCAGGCGGACAGACCTCGCCGGAAATCAATCCGATCGAGTACGATCTGATTAATTAACACCCCCCTGCTGGCGGCCCATTGGCCGTGAGTCTGCAGGGGGCGGCGTTGCACCAGCAGCTCTTGTGAGCTGCTGGTGCAATGCTGAATATGGAGAGCGTATTGCTCTCTGTAGTCAGCGAGGTCTGGCGGGCCTGATCCGCACTGTCGGATCAGGTCCGCCCGACCTTGTTAAATAGGGGCCACTGTGTACAAATGTTCCCATCTGTCAGCTGTACTTATGGATTTTGAAAATGCTGTATATGGTCTTGGTGGAACCATAAGCTGTGGTACTCATACCATTAGATCTGGTTAAATGCAGGATTTAGGCTTGTTTGTATGTATTTCAAAATTAAGTCGGCTGCAGTGTAAACTGAACAGTTTTAAGTTAACCTGTCTAATTTTAAACACTGAGAAATCTTAGTCTGAGAGTATAACATGTTATGCAGATTTAAAAAGTCTTGGAGAAAATGCCTCCTTGCATCTGGAAAGTCCTTGCATAAAGGGGCAGTAAACTGGAATGTGTTTTATATATTTATATTTATATATATATATATATATATATATATATCTATCTATCTATCTATCTATCTATCTATCTATCTATATATATCTCTTCAGCAAAAACATGAACCAGACAGGATCTCTTCAAAAACAGGGGTCAAATTTATTGACGTTTCGGGGAGTAAACCTCCCCTTCCTCAGAGTTCTGAGGAAGGGGAGGTTTACTCCCCGAAACGTCAATAAATTGAGGAAGGGGAGGTTTACTCCCCGAAACGTCAATAAATTTGACCCCTGTTTTTGAAGAAATCCTTTCTGGTTCCTGTTTTTGCTGAAGATTGTTTATTTCACAGAACCTTCAGGTGGTTGTCTCATGGAGTGCAGATTCACATAGTGTGGCATGTGTGTATATATATATATATATATATATATATATATATTTCTTTCATGTAATTAGCAAGAGTCCATGAGCTAGTGACGTATGAGATATACATTCCTACCAGGAGGGGCAAAGTTTCCCAAACCTCAAAATGCCTATAAATACACCCCTCACCACACCCACAATTCAGTTTTACAAACTTTGCCTCCTATGGAGGTGGTGAAGTAAGTTTGTGCTAGATTCTACGTTGATATGCGCTCCGCAGCAAGTTGGAGCCCGGTTTTCCTCTCAGCGTGCAGTGAATGTCAGAGGGATGTGAGGAGGGTATTGCCTATTTGAATGCAGTGATCTCCTTCTACGGGGTCTATTTCATAGGTTCTCTGTTATCGGTCGTAGAGATTCATCTCTTACCTCCCTTTTCAGATCGACGATATACTCTTATTTATATACCATTACCTCTGCTGATTTTCGTTTCAGTACTGGTTTGGCTTTCTACAAACATGTAGATGAGTGTCCTGGGGTAAGTAAATCTTTTTTTCTGTGACACTCTAAGCTATGGTTGGGCACTTTATTTATAAAGTTCTAAATATATGTATTCAAACATTTATTTGCCTTGACTCAGAATGTTCAACATTCCTTATTTTCAGACAGTCAGTTTCATATTTGGGATAATGCATTTGAATCAATCATTTTTTCTTACCTTAAAAATTTGACTTTTTTTCCCTGTGGGCTGTTAGGCTCGCGGGGGCTGAAAATGCTTCATTTTATTGCGTCATTCTTGGCGCGGACTTTTTTGGCGCAAAAAATCTTTTCTGTTTCCGGCGTCATACGTGTCGCCGGAAGTTGCGTCATTTTTTGACGTCCTTTTGCGCCAAAAATGTCGGTGTTCCGGATGTGGCGTCATTTTTGGCGCCAAAAAATATGGGCGTCGCTTTTGTCTCCACATTATTTCAGTCTCATTTTTTCTTTGCTTCTGGTTACTAGAAGCTTGTTTATTGGCATTTTTTTCCCATTCCTGAAACTGTCATTTAAGGAATTTGATCAATTTTGCTTTATATGTTGTTTTTTCTCTTACATATTGCAAGATGTCTCACGTTGCATCTGAGTCAGAAGATACTTCAGGAAAATCGCTGTCTAGTGCTGGAACTACCAAAGCTAAGTGTATCTGCTGTAAACTTTTGGTAGCTATTCCTCCTGCTGTTGTTTGTATTAATTGTCATGACAAACTTGTTAAAGCAGATAATATTTCCTTTAGTAATGTACCATTGCCTGTTGCAGTTCCCTCAACATCTAAGGTGCAGAATGTTCCTGATAACATAAGAGATTTTGTTTCTGAATCCATCAAGAAGGCTATGTCTGTTATTTCTCCTTCTAGTAAACATAAAAAATCTTTTAAAACTTCTCTCTCTACAGATGAATTTTTAAATGAACATCATCATTCTGATTCTGATGTCTCTTCTGGTTCAGAGGATTCTGTCTCAGAGATTGATGCTGATAAATCTTCATATTTATTTAAAATGGAATTTATTTGTTCTTTACTTAAAGAAGTACTAATTGCTTTAGAAATAGAGGATTCTGGTCCTCTTGATACTAATTCTAAACGTTTAGATAAGGTATTTAAATCTCCTGTGGTTATTCCAGAAGTTTTTCCTGTTCCTAATGCTATTTCTGAAGTAATTTCCAGAGAATGGGATAAATTGGGTAATTCATTTACTCCTTCTAAACGTTTTAAGCAATTATATCCTGTGCCGTCTGAAAGATTAGAATTTTGGGACAAAATCCCTAAAGTCGATGGGGCTATTTCTACCCTTGCTAAACGTACTACTATTCCTACGTCAGATGGTACTTCGTTTAAAGATCCTTTAGATAGGAAAATTGAATCCTTTCTAAGAAAAGCTTATCTGTGTTCAGGTAATCTTCTTAGACCTGCTATATCTTTGGCTGATGTTGCTGCAGCTTCAACTTTTTGGTTGGAGACTTTAGCACAACAAGTAACAGATCATGATTCTCATAATATTATTATTCTTCTTCAGCATGCTAATAATTTTATCTGTGATGCCATTTTTGATATTATCAGAGTTGATGTCAGGTTTATGTCTCTAGCTATTTTAGCTAGAAGAGCTTTATGGCTTAAAACTTGGAATGCTGATATGGCTTCTAAATCAACTCTACTTTCCATTTCTTTCCAGGGTAACAAATTATTTGGTTCTCAGTTGGATTCCATTATCTCAACTGTTACTGGTGGGAAAGGAACTTTTTTACCACAGGATAAAAAATCTAAGGGTAAAAACAGGGCTAATAATCGTTTTCGTTCCTTTCGTTTCAACAAAGAACAAAAGCCTGATCCTTCATCCTCAGGAGCAGTTTCAGTTTGGAAACCATCTCCAGTCTGGAATAAATCCAAGCCTTCTAGAAAGGCAAAGCCTGCTTCTAAGTCCACATGAAGGTGCGGCCCTCATTCCAGCTCAGCTGGTAGGGGGCAGGTTACGTTTTTTCAAAGAAATTTGGATCAATTCTGTTCACAATCTTTGGATTCAGAACATTGTTTCAGAAGGGTACAGAATTGGTTTCAAGATGAGACCTCCTGCAAAGAGATTTTTTCTTTCCCATGTCCCAGTAAATCCAGTGAAAGCTCAAGCATTTCTGAATTGTGTTTCAGATCTAGAGTTGGCTGGAGTAATTATGCCAGTTCCAGTTCTGGAACAGGGGATGGGGTTTTATTCAAATCTCTTCATTGTACCAAAGAAGGAGAATTCCTTCAGACCAGTTCTGGATCTAAAAATATTGAATCGTTATGTAAGGATACCAACGTTCAAAATGGTAACTGTAAGGACTATCTTGCCTTTTGTTCAGCAAGGGCATTTTATGTCCACAATAGATTTACAGGATGCATATCTGCATATTCCGATTCATCCAGATCATTATCAGTTCCTGAGATTCTCTTTTCTGGACAAGCATTACCAGTTTGTGGCTCTGCCGTTTGGCCTAGCTACAGCTCCAAGAATTTTTACAAAGGTTCTCGGTGCCCTTCTGTCTGTAATCATAGAACAGGGTATTGTGGTATTTCCTTATTTGGACGATATCTTGGTACTTGCTCAGTCTTTACATTTAGCAGAATCTCATACGAATCGACTTGTGTTGTTTCTTCAAGATCATGGTTGGAGGATCAATTCACCAAAAAGTTCATTGATTCCTCAGACAAGGGTAGCCTTTCTGGGTTTCCAGATAGATTCAGTGTCCATGACTCTGTCTTTAACAGACAAGAGACGTCTAAAATTGATTTCAGCTTGTCGAAACCTTCAGTCACAATCATTCCCTTCGGTAGCCTTATGCATGGAAATTCTAGGTCTTATGACTGCTGCATCGGACGCGATCCCCTTTGCTCGTTTTCACATGCGACCTCTTCAGCTCTGTATGCTGAATCAATGGTGCAAGGATTACACAAAGATATCTCAATTAATATCTTTAAAACCGATTGTACGACACTCTCTAACGTGGTGGACAGATCACCATCGTTTAATTCAGGGGGCTTCTTTTGTGCTTCCGACCTGGACTGTAATTTCAACAGATGCAAGTCTCACAGGTTGGGGAGCTGTGTGGGGATCTCTGACGGCACAAGGAGTTTGGGAATCTCAGGAGGTGAGATTACCGATCAATATTTTGGAACTCCGTGCAATTTTCAGAGCTCTTCAGTCTTGGCCTCTTCTGAAGAGAGAATCGTTCATTTGTTTTCAGACAATGTCACTACTGTGGCATACATCAATCATCAAGGAGGGACTCACAGTCCTCTGGCTATGAAAGAAGTATCTCGAATTCTGGTTTGGGCGGAATCCAGCTCCTGTCTAATCTCTGCGGTTCATATCCCAGGTATAGACAATTGGGAAGCGGATTATCTCAGTCGCCAAACGTTGCATCCGGGCGAATGGTCTCTTCACCCAGAGGTATTTCTTCAGATTGTTCAAATGTGGGAGCTTCCAGAAATAGATCTGATGGCGTCTCATCTAAACAAGAAACTTCCCAGGTATCTGTCCAGATCCCGGGATCCTCAGGCGGAAGCAGTGGATGCATTATCACTTCCTTGGAAGTATCATCCTGCTTATATCTTTCCGCCTCTAGTTCTTCTTCCAAGAGTAATCTCCAAGATTCTGAAGGAATGCTCGTTTGTTCTGCTGGTAGCTCCGGCATGGCCTCACAGGTTTTGGTATGCGGATCTTGTCCGGATGGCCTCTTGCCATCCGTGGACTCTTCCGCTACGACCAGACCTTCTGTCGCAAGGTCCTTTTTTTCCATCAGGATCTCAAATCCTTAAATTTAAAGGTATGGAGATTGAACGCTTGATTCTTGGTCAAAGAGGTTTCTCTGACTCTGTGATTAATACTATGTTACAGGCTCGTAAATCTGTATCCAGAGAGATATATTATAGAGTCTGGAAGACTTATATTTCTTGGTGTCTTTCTCATCATTTTTCTTGGCATTCTTTTAGAATTCCGAGAATTTTACAGTTTCTTCAGGATGGTTTAGATAAAGGTTTATCCGCAAGTTCTTTGAAAGGACAAATCTCTGCTCTTTCTGTTCTTTTTCACAGAAAGATTGCTAATCTTCCTGATATTCATTGTTTTGTACAAGCTTTGGTTCGTATAAAACCTGTCATTAAGTCAATTTCTCCTCCTTGGAGTTTGAATTTGGTTCTGGGGGCTCTTCAAGCTCCTCCGTTTGAACCTATGCATTCATTGGACACTAAATTACTTTCTTGGAAAGTTTTTTGTTCCTTTTGGCAATCTCTTCTGTAGTAGAGTTTCTGAATTATCTGCTCTTTCTTGTGAGTCTCCTTTTCTGATTTTTCATCAGGATAAGGCAGTGTTGCGAACTTCTTTTGAATTTTTACCTAAAGTTGTGAATTCTAACAACATTAGTAGGGAAATTGTGGTTCCTTCATTATGTCCTAATCCTAAGAATTCTAAGGAGAAATCATTGCATTCTTTGGATGTTGTTAGAGCTTTGAAATATTATGTTGAAGCTACTAAGTCTTTCTGAAAGACTTCTAGTTTATTTGTTATCTTTTCTGGTTCTAGAAAAGGCCAGAAAGCTTCTGCCATTTCTTTGGCATCTTGGTTGAAATCTTTAATTCATCTTGTCTATGTTGAGTCGGGTAAATCTCCGCCTCAAAGGATTACAGCTCATTCTACTAGGTCAGTTTCTACTTCCTGGGCGTTTAGGAATGAAGCTTCGATTGATCAGATTTGCAAAGCAGCAACTTGGTCCTCTTTGCATACTTTTACTAAATTCTACCATTTTGATGTATTTTCTTCTTCTGAAGCAGTTTTTGGTAGAAAAGTACTTCAGGCAGCGGTTTCAGTTTGAATCTTCTGCTTATGTTTTTCATTAAACTTTATTTTGGGTGTGGATTATTTTCAGCAGGAATTGGCTGTCTTTATTTTATCCCTCCCTCTCTAGTGACTCTTGCGTGGAAAGATCCACATCTTGGGTAATCATTATCCCATACGTCACTAGCTCATGGACTCTTGCTAATTACATGAAAGAAAACATAATTTATGTAAGAACTTACCTGATAAATTCATTTCTTTCATATTAGCAAGAGTCCATGAGGCCCGCCCTTTTTTTGGGGTGGTTATGATTTTTGTATAAAGCACAATTATTCCAATTCCTTATTTTATATGCTTTCGCACTTTTTTATCACCCCACTTCTTGGCTATTCGTTAAACTGAATTGTGGGTGTGGTGAGGGGTGTATTTATAGGCATTTTGAGGTTTGGGAAACTTTGCCCCTCCTGGTAGGAATGTATATCTCATACATCACTAGCTCATGGACTCTTGCTAATATGAAAGAAATGAATTTATCAGGTAAGTTCTTACATAAATTATGTTATATTTATATATATATATATATATATATATATATATATATATATATATATGTGTATATATATATATATATATATATATATATATATATATATATATATATATATAT
>NC_069500.1:410317727-410322727 GCF_027579735.1 Bombina bombina
CTATGAAATTCACACGTTGACACAGCTTATAACAAACAAGCAGACATCATAACAGAACGACTAATAAACAGGGGATATGATGTAAATAGCCTTAAAAAAGCACGCACAGAGGTAGATACATTACCTACAGAGGAATTATTGATGTATAAGAACAAAAACAGGAAACATTGAAACAAAAATATAAAACAGAAGCCTAAGTTTATCACAACCTACAGCCTTGAATATAGAGAGATATGTGATATTGTTAAACGGAATCTTCCAATATTACACACAGACCCAGGATTAAAAGAAATTGTGAGGGGAGGTTGTGAATTTGTTTCAAGGAAAGGGAAAACCATAGGAAACTATGTATCACCTTCTGACTGCTCAAAAAGGTCTATTAATACTTGTTGGTTAAAACAACGGAAAGGTTTTTTTAAGTGCAGGAAAAAGATCTGTAAGTCCTGCGACCATGTAATAGAAGGTGATACCTTTGTTTCAACAAGTACGACTAAAACGCATAAGATAAATTTCTTCATTAATTGCACTACAACACATGTAGTTTACCTGTTAACCTGTAGGGGGTGTTATAAACAATATATAGGAAAAACTAAACGACCCGTAAAGGACAGGTTTCTAGCTCATGTGAGATCCATTGAAGATCCTGACTCTGAAACCCCTATCGCAAGACATTTCAGGAATAATCATAATTCTAATATCAATTTACTATCTGTTCAAGCAATAGACCATGTCCCATTGTGGAAAAGGGGGTGGGGGGGGGGGGTCAGGGAGGAAATATTAGATCTAAGAGAAGTTTTTTGGATCTTTACTATGAATACCTCTATTGGTTTAAATTTTAGGAGGGATATTGACCTATGTGTCTGACCTCCTCTATCACTTATATTGGTTTAAACTAAATTAAACTTGACAGTTGCTGGTGAGTAAAATAAAACAAACTAACCACACAAAGAGAGATACTGACTTAATGTGTTTAACCCCTAATACTATTTATTCCATTGTAACTTTAATGCAATATAGTAACACGAGTAAGGATGTATGTACACTGTATATTATATATGTATTATATTTGTAAAACAGTGTCCGTATTGAATTGCTAAACATAAATAGCAATAAGGACAAATAAGTTTGAGTATATATGCCTTTAAGATATTGTCTATTTAAGGACTGAAGGAGTCTGGGTATCCTGTAAGCAGTGAATAAGTGCTGTTTTAGCACGAAACATGTCTGCTGTATAGGCTCCCAGCAGTCCTTATTCACTGTGTAATAGCTGTGTCAGCATGTGAATTTCATAGCACGGAAATTGACCTTGCCTGGTTTTAAATATTTTCGTATAATAAAGTTCAGCGTTTTTTTTTTATCCTAGAATTGCCCGAGTACTCTATGTTCTTTATCTCTATTTGGCACTGTTAGACTAGCGGTGCTCTCAGTGAGCATTTCCTGGTTTAAATGCATGACGTCAGCCCCCGATACTCCAGTGTGCCGAGGATGCGTGCAGGGTAAGGCAGAGCGCGTATGTAGAGAGAGAGAACACATTCTGCTATGTGAAGAACTTTGGAATGTGAAATATTCATAGCTCACTTAAGAATATGCAGTTGTGTTTGCGCGCAAGTAGGTTTTTTTCCACTTTTTTTCTTTGCTCTATTGACTTTTATAGGGGAATAGGTTATAACACAATAGTGTAAGTTCGGGTTTTTAAGCTTGTTGGATTAGAGTAAGAGCGAAAAACTTCTGGCACAGTTAATGCTCGCGGGAGTGTTGAATAACGTTCCACTTTTCACTAAATAAAAAATTACTTTAATGTCCCTTTAAGCTGTGTATGTAAATGTGCAAATGTTACTCTGACGGTATTAATAATATTTAGCTTGAGGGCCTCTTTACCAGTAGGTCACTTTGTATAGAAATGCACCTACTGCTTATTTTGTATGATTTGTAATATACCCCATGAGATTATACGAGCTTTTGTATAGTGCTGTACAATAAGTTAGTGCTTTTATTAACAGCAGATGATGATAAATTATTACTCTTAAAGGGACAGTCAAGTATAAATTAAACTTTCATTATTCAGATAGGACTTTTAATTTTAATTGACTTTCCAATTTACTTTTATCATCAAATTTGCTTTTTTCTCTTGGTATTCTTAGTTTAAACTAAACATAGGTAGGCTCATATGCTAATTTCTAAGCCTTTGAGGGCTGCCTCTTATCACAGGCTTTTTAAATCTCTTTTCAACACAGAGACAGAAAGTACACGTGGGCTATATAGATAACACTGTATTCAGGCACAGAAAGTTATTTAAGATCTAGCACAATACAATGCTAAATTTAAGACAATAGATAATAAACAGTAACAGTCATGTGATCAGGGGGCTGGAAGAAGGTTCCTAGATACAAGGTAATCACAAAGGTAAAAAGTACATTAATATAACTGTTGGTTATGCAAAACTGGGGAATGGGTAATAAAGGGATTATCTATTTTTTAAAACAATAACAATTCTATGGTTGACTGTCCCTTTAAAGAGGAAGTTAGATTTACATACAGAAAATAGTTTTGTTTTAATGTAATTTATGCATTTTTGAAGACACTTTAGCTTTTTTTTTTTTTTAACACATTTTTAGTGAAGCCTCTCGCACTTTTTTTTTTTTTTTCCCGGGAGCGTGCTGCATACATACACATTTTGGATAACAGAAGTAAATTCGATTGTTTCATTACGATTTAGATTAAGCATGCAATTTTATTGAACTATTTTGGGTTCCATGCATCTTTTAAGTTGTAGAATGTTAATAGCTGCTAATGTTAACTTTTGTGTAATCTCCTGGGCCCAAGATTTTTTCTTTGTGTCTTAGACAACAATGCAGTGTGGGTGGTCAGACACGGGGCCATACGATACAGAAAATCTAATTGTCAGTTTGTATAAAAATATTTTAGCTCTTGAAGAATTATTTATGAATTGTATAGCTTGAGCATTTCACAAGGAGTCTGGTTTTGTTCAGGCTCCTGAAAAGCCTTGATGAAAAATAGCTATAGCTGATAATGGGAAAAAATGTTCATTCAGCGCCCTGCAAAGCAAGTCTTTTCTTTAATGATCTGTATAATATCAACATCAGAAACATTTTCCTTTAACACACCTAGCCCTTTCATGTGAACACACAATACCCTAAATAACTGTGTAGCTGAGCCGTTGCTGTGATAGTCATCGGGTGTTATTCCTGTAAATCTTGGCCATTTACTTCTTTACGTATGGGGGGGGGGGGGAGTGTGTGTATAAACACAGAAAAAGTCCAGCACTTGCTTGCAAGATCTCAGATAAGATTAAAAGCAAAACTATCTAATTTGCATAATTTACCCACAATTCTCTTGTGCATTGGTAACATTGTATATTAAGAATTTCTGGGGAAAAGCGAGCGGGGATACTTGCCTAGATGTGCTAATTTCCTATGCAAATATTTACATTGATTTAATTTTGAGACATGGAGGATTTTAATTTCAGTTTTTTATCTCCCCCCATAATTTTAATGAATTTTGGTTTTTATATATATATATATATATATATATATATATATATATATATATATATATATATATATATATATATATATATATATATATATATATATATACACACAGATACTCGTCGACTTACAACCTATGCGACTTATGACCATCCATACTTACGACCATGTGTCGTACTGCAGACAGCAGTGCTTGTGTGCAGGCCATACGAGAGTGACTGTCGTAAGCAGCAGCAGCAGCCTTCGCATGTGTCGCAGCCTCTCACCATGTTGCAGTCCAAAATACCTGTGATGTGTAGCAGCAGACCTATCTGCCTAAACCCTACATTAGACCATTTTATTTACATGCCGTAGATATATCGTCCGACTTACGTCCAAATTGTCTTACGACCGGACGGTCAGAACGTAATGCGGTCGTAAGTCGACGACTACCTGTATATATATATATACATACTGTGTGTGTGTTTGGTGTTATTGCTCTCACACTCTTCTCACATTGGTCACTGGAAGTTCAACATGGCACCTCATGGCAAAGAACTCTGAGGATCTGAAAAAAAGAATTGTTGCTTTACATAAAGATGGCCTAGGTTATAAAAAGAATGCCAAGACCCTGAAACTGAGCTGCAGCACGGTGGGCAAGACCATACAGTGGTTCCACTCAGAACAGGCCTCTCCATGGTCGACCAAAGAAGTTGAGTGCACGTGCACAGCGTCATATCCAGAGGTCGTCTTCAGGAAATAGATGTATGAGTGCTGCCAGCATTGCTGCAGAGGTTGAAGGGGTGGGGGGTCAGCCTGTCAGTGCTCAGACCATACGCCACACACTGCATCAAATTGGCCTGCATGGCTGTCGAGGCAGAAGGAAGTCTCTTCTAAAGATGATGCACAAGAAAGCCCGCAAACAGTTTGCTGAAGACAAGCAGACTAAGGACATGGATTACTGGAACCATGTCCTGTGGTCTGATGAGACCAAGATAAACTTATTTGGTTCAGATGGTGTCAAGCATGTGTGGCGGCAACCAGGTGAGGAGTACAAAGACGTGTGTTTTGCCTACAGTCAAGCATGGTGGTGGGAGTGTTATGGTCTGGGCCTGCATGAGTGCTCCCGGCACTGGGGAGCTACAGTTAATTGTGGGAACCATCAATGCCAACATGCACTCTGACATACTGAAGCAAAGCATGATCCCCTCCCTTCGGAGACTGGGGTTGTTATGTTGTAATACTGCCCTACGGCCCAAACACACCTCCAAGACGACCACTGCCTTGCTAACTAAGCTTAGGTGATGGACTGACTAAGCATATCTCCAGACCTAACCCCTATTGAGCATCTGTGGGGCATCCTCAAACGGAAAGTGGGGGAGTGCAAGGTCTCTAACATCCACCAGCTCCATGATGTCATCATGGAGGAGTGAAAGAGGATTCCATTACCAACCTTTGAAGCTCTGGTGAACTTTATGCCCAAGAGGGTTAAAGTGACAGTACACTGTAAAA